>NC_072738.1:141479764-141607603 GCF_026930045.1 Uloborus diversus
GATCTCTCTTCAGGTAAGGTACACTCAAAAACTTTTTTTCGCTCCTGTAAATAGTCTCACACCCCAGAAGGTGGCCCCACAGTATAATGTCTGTTAGTTCTATTCCAATACCGACTCAGAAATCAATTTAAAAAGTATTTCAAAGATTTTGCTTTAATGAAGGATCGAACGATATTACTCAAACCTTAATAGCGACTAAATTATCAATGTAAGTTAGTCCTCTTTTTTTGTAGTTAATTGCGTACTTCTTAGAGTTTTTCGTAACCACGGGTACGCGTACCACCAGTTGCTAATCCCTTCACTGAAAAAATTGCAATAGTTAAAAATACAAGGGATTTCGAAACATTAACTAATAAATAAAATCCAAAGATATACTTTACGTAAGCATCTTTGCCGCTAACCTTCTACATTCAACTACTACAACTTCCCCTGGCAAAAAGTAAATAAATATTCACTGTTGCCAATCCGTTTTAAAAACCTTTTGATATACATGGAAGATGGAGGAATTATGTAAGGTAGTCAAACGTCCCCATTTTTAACTGTTTGACCCCACGGCGAGTTTCAAAATGGGATTGTTTCCTTCAGTCAAAAGTACTACTTTTAATCACTGAAATTGATAGAATAAGCAAAAAAAAAAAAAAACATGGATCCAGCAAATACTTTAATTTTCCCAACAGTTACCGCCAGCTCAGTTATTCCATCCGAGGGATGCAGTTTCGTGCTTTTTAGCAGTCATCAGCCCGGAATAGGAATTACCTGAGGTGCAAGCGGGCTTTCTTGGCTCCCTTAAGAAGTTGTTCGAATCCAGCATATAGCGGCTTTAGCTCAGGTAATTCCTATTCCACGCTGATGAGTGCTAAAAAGCGCGAAAGATGGCTGGGGGGAAATAAAATCATAGGATGCCAAAAACAGTCAAATGAGAACAATATGCAATGTGATTGCTCAATAAAAAAAAAAGGTTCGTCTGTGGAGGGGAAAAAATCGCACAGGCTTGAAGGTGCATAAAAAAACCCAAAAGAGTTTACGTTCAGGGGCTAAAAAAAAAATTAAATTAAAAAAAAAAATTAAGGGCGAGAAAAGAGAGAAAAAAAAACTGAGTCGCACAGGTTTGAGGGAGGAAAAAAAACGAAGGCACACAGGTTTGAGGGTGTAAAAAAAAAATGAAGGCTCATACGTTCGAGGACAAATTACAGTTTTAAGAAAAAAGGCTCCATAGTGAAAAAAAAAAAAAAAAAAGGCGGTGCACAGACTTTAGGGGGGGGGGAAACAAAGGCGCTCAGGATTGAGAGCGAAAAAAAAAAAGTGCCCAGGATCAAGGGCTTGATGAAAGCCAAGGCGCATAGCTATAAAGGGCAAAAAAAAAAAAAAACGAAGGTGCACAGGTTTAAGGGAGAAAAAAAAGGAACAATCAAAGAAAAAAAAAACGATGTCGCACAGGTTTGGGAGCGAAAAAAAAAAAAAACGAGCGCACTGTTTTTTTTCTTGTAAAATAATAATACTATAAAAAGGCCCATAGGTTTTAAAGTGCAGAAAAAAAAGAAAGAAAGAAAAGAAAAAAAAGAAAAGGAAAAAAACAGGCTCTAGTTCGGCCTTGAGCAGCTATATATATAAAATTATGTCAAGTGACGCGCGCGTGTTGACGCGCTCAGGCTTGAACAAAAAAAAAAAAAAAATCATTGAAATTTTGCTGCAGATTGCTAAAAAATAAACAAAAAGTAAATATTTTAAATCTCCTGATTACAGGAAAGGCCTTTAAAACAAAAGCAAGAATTTTACTTGCTCATATTCGGGAAAAAAATTGGCAACAGATCTTTCTTCTCTATGACTTTTTTCAAGTTTTACAAATTTTAATAAAAGCACTAGCCTGCGTGCCCGGCGTTGCACGGGCTACTTAAAAAATGAAAGAGATGTCCAATTGATGTTTTTGTATTACTCTGACATCAGTTTCTAAAGCGCTAAGGAGTAAATAAATACGCGTAATGCAAGGTTTGTAAAACACCAGTAGAGCATATTTTTGTCAAAATTCTCTTTAACGTTAATCATAGTTATCAATGATACAAGTTATGAGTATTTTCAATTAGCACAAAAGATGAAAATATATGCATTATCAACTATAATCTCTGGTCACTTTAAACTGAATTAAATCTGATAGACTATACCTGAAATATTTATGTACAATTACGATGATCTTTTTACATAAAATGACACACGCATTTTGATTGATTATGTGAAACTAAAGCACCAAGACTAAATAAATACCAATAAGCATTAATTTAATACCAAGTCATCAGATTCCAAGCTAGCTTTAGTTAAAATCCTTAAACACAATTTTTTTGTTCAACTCTGTTTCACTTAAAGAAATCCAAACAATCTTAATTTAACATGTTCTTTTAACGATACAAACTGTATTTCAAAAATAGAAACAGGAAAGAAAAAGAAAGTTATTGCAATTCGAAAACTCACCCATGTAACGGGAAAAAGTTCAACAAAATAAACATAATTAGTCGCACATCCTAAATGTATCAAAATATGAGACCGGTGAACGATAAACTTACACTACAATCAATAAACATATCTAAAGAAACAACTTTCCTATGCTGAAAGGAGTTAAGAACGTCGAGTGTAAAAAAATAAGAAAAGGACAGACGATAAAATAAAGGCTATATCCGAATAGAGCAACCAATTTTAAACTAATTTGAAATGAAATTCTAGATGGAAACGTTGTTTTAAGATTTGGATAGCAGCCAAAAAAATCTCTTTTAAAACAATTTTTAGAATTTTATTTGCTCATACGCAAAATGGCAACAGGAAAGAAATAAAATTCCTGAATAACGTTATGTTAATTAACGTTTTAATTAATATCTCCGCTAATTAAAGTCGTACAATTACGAGATTGGTTCTATTGTTTTCTTTGGAAAATTTGGAATTGATCGGTATCTCGTTCGACTCTAGATTCGCAGCGGTTCTTGAGGAGATCGATCTTCAGACAGACAGACAGACAGACGGACGCGAACAGATTTTAATATTATAGTGGATTGTTTCGGAAAGTTGAGATGAAGCACTGAATAATAATTTGAATGGAGGAAAGCCTTCGAAAAATAGGAATTTTATGTCGAAATCTAAGTGTCATAATTAATAGTTTTTAATTAATATCTCCGCTAATTATTGTGAGAGGACTATGTTTTATATCCAAACATAAAGACGAAAAGATTATGAATCCATCGACACCTGTTTCGATGGTCAGTTCACTGTCGTTTGGGAGAAGTAACTCGGACATAGATGACTACATACATAGATACATATGTAGATACATACGCTCAGTTTTTAACTATATAAGATTGTTTGTTTTCCTTTTTATCTGTTTAACGTAACATTATTTAGCGTAAGCAGTATTTTTCAGTTTATTTGTTCGCATTGTTTGGATATTGGTAAGTCAATTGTTTTACTTAAACAAGCCATAATTGCTTAATGAAATTATTCACAAGTGTTTTTATCATCTCAGAATACTCTGGGGTAAATAATGTAAGTCTAATTCATGTCTTAGTATTTCTTCGGGGAAAATTATTGTATGCATAATTCATCAAAAACTTAAGAAAAACGTGAGTTAAGCTGTTAGATTTACACTCATATGCTCTCAAAGCCAGCCATTTTGTTCTTTTTTTTCTTTCATTTTTTTTTAACTGCCGATAAAAATCCTATGGCTTTTAGTTGTCGTTTTTTTTTTCTTATCCCCCCCCCCCCCCCACACACACACACTTTTCAGCCCCAATCGCCGCCTCTGTTCTTAGTATAACTTCACTTAAACATGTGCTCTATATTCTTTGGAAACTACTGTTTGACTACGCATTGTATGTAATTTGGCAATCGGCCAAGTTAAGACGACTCCATCTGAGTGAATCTACAGGGAGGGAAAATAGCTATGGGGTTTTGATGCACGCGTTTTATAATGTCATTAGTGCTTCATTAATTTACTGCATTTTTCGAGTTGGAAAAGAGTGGAATCAGAGTTTCTATGTAAACAACAAAAAGAAAAGAAAATATTTTCATTTCGTCAGGAAATGTAAAATCAAAATGGTAAGCTCAAAATTATGAAAAATTTTCGTAGTAAGAATATAGATCGAATATAGTTTAAATTTAAAAGAATGCTTGCCGTGAACGAATTGTCATTTGTGCAAAAGTTCGCACTTTTGCACAAAATTAAATCTAAATAGTTAAGAGGCAAAAGCGCACATCTGTAACGAACAAACTACCTCCCCTGTAAAGTAATAGATACGTCCATTTCCGCCTATAAACCGGATATTAGCCTTTCCATGTTATCGATTGTAAATAATATCGAATTATTTTTTTTTTTTCTCAAGGAGCTGCTGCTGGGGAAAACAAAAATTATGCCCTTCGCTGTACTAATACCAGGGAGACGACAACTTAGGAAAAGAAAAAGTAAGTCGAACATTTAAAAAGACTTGTAAGAAAACCTTTAAATAAATTTTGATGCCTGGGTATTTCAGATCTTCTGAAAGTATTCCTAATACAAGGTGGTTGAAATTATAAGCTGACAGTATTCATTAGTGCAGTTTTCATCTATATATTTCTGTGAATTTGGATTTTCAGCATTAATATAGATTAAAGTAAAAATATCGAATTGGACATTGAAAGTGATCGCAGGAAGTGAAAGGGATTGCCAACATTACTTAGATACCTCAAATTAATTTGTATTAAGTTTTATTATTATTATTATTTCTTTGATTTCATGTATCCTCATATAAATAATAGCCGATGATCGAGTAACCCACATGTTTCAACGATGAAACTCGTTCCACGGCATGGTAATTTGATAATATGTTTTGGTAATGTACGTTTATGTAATGGCGTTTTATAGTGTCACTAGTGTCTAATTTATTTATTGCATTCTCTAAAATAAAATAGAGGAAAATAAAAGTAGTTACCATGGAAACAACAAATAGGAAAGAAAATATTTCCGTTTCGTTCAGGAACGTAAAAGCAAAATGGTAAGCTCCAAACTATGTTGTGAATAAATCAATCAACTTTTGCCGGGAGAATATAGATCGAATATACTTTAGATTAAAAAAATATTGCCGTAAGCAAATTTTCATTTTTACAAAACTGGGGGTAATAATAGAGAGGCAAAAGTGCACATCTGAAACAAACTAACACCCCTATAAACTATTAGATACGTCCATTTCCGCCTATAAACCGGATATTAGCCTTTCCATGTAATTGATGGTCAGACAGTAACTGTTTTACTGGTAAGACTCATTTCAGGGGAATGAAGAAACGAAAAAATGGTCAACAATGAACGCTACCTGCTGGAGTTTATGGTTAATCCAGTGGAGTTAGGATTAAAATTTTAACTATCAAAATATCACCAAACATGCAATTGCTTCGTTCAAATGTAGAAGAGTTGAAGCAATTTTCACCCGTCATACCTTGACGGGCGACTTTCTAGTTTTGAAATATGTTTAAAACTAGTAGACCCGTGCGGAACTCCGCACTGTACTTCGAATCGTTTCATAAGGCATTTCGCTCTTTAAAAATTTCAAAGAAAGAATATTAGGAAGAAAAACCGAAAAAAGTAAGCGCACAAAAGAAGGCATGTAATTTGAAGACACCAGTAGCAAAACCTCGTTAAATACAACGTTGTGATAATTTGATCATCGCTCCCCTTTTGGTTGTACGTACTTTCAATGCAAATATAAATATCATTAAAAGTGTGGCTGAGTGACTCGTGAAAAATCAGTAATTTTGCATGTGAAAAAACAGGTTGTGGCAAATACAGTCCTGCCCATGTGAGCATCTGACGGAAAAAAAAGAAACATTAAAGAGATATTTAGTGGCACGGATTCGAACTGGCGCCATTCTGATTAACAGTACGACGCTCCAACAAATCTAGCAACTGTGCTTTCCTTTTCGAATGCTATTCATTGAAGGAATGCGTAATAAAACACAGTAAAAAAAGCTTTTTGCCGAAAAAATATAATAAGATCATGCGTCTATGTTTCGTTATTAGCCAGCATGATACGATTTAAAATTATTCGTAAAACATGGAATTAGATTAAAGAATGAGGAAGATCTCACGTAGCGATTGAAACAAACATTCTAGAGAAGCAATAAATTCGATTGAAAAAATAAGTGTTTTTATGTTTGAATATTCAACAATTTCCCATAGCAGGCTTCTTTAACCTATACGGCTTAAATGCCCGCTCTTGTTTTTCTTTTAATCGAACACTTAAAATTCAAAACCAAAACCAGTTGAACCGAGTCCGTTTTTTAAGTGTAATTTTTCGAACGTAGACAAAATGCTTTTTTTTTTTTTCAGCCGAAAGCAGAGGAGTAGAAAATGATTTTTTATTAATGAAGTTGATAATAATTTTAATGTTTTCTATCGTATTCGAATAAATAATTAAAGATTATGAAACTCGTAGTTTTAATTTGGCGTAGTATTTTTTCATTTGTACAAATTTCAAACACTGCTATTAGACAAATCTACATTTCAGCATACAATGAAAATGTTTTTCTGCACAAAAAGTATTCCCTTGAAGTATATCTACTTTTTTTTATGCTTACATTATGCTCAGTGGTCTGAACGGATTCAAAGCTTTTAAAAAAAAGGAGTCGAAACACCAAATAGCATTCCCACTGCATTTATTTTATTACGTGTGTTATCTGTTGTATGTTATGAGTACATGTAATGCGTAATATTAATGTAAATTTGCTATTATTTTCGGATAGCCCGAACTGGCCCGAAGTTCAAACAGTTTATAGCCGAACGCTCTACCGGGGGGGAAAAAAAAAACCCACTGGTTAATTTCAAATTTTTTTTCTTGCCGAGAAGTGTTTTTATTTTTGAAAATTTTTACAATTTGTTATCGCAGGCTATTTGAACCGTTATGGCTTAGATGGCAGCACGTGTTCATCATTTAACAGTACGGTTAAAATACAAAATAATTTGAACAAGTTCTTTTTTAAGCGTAGCTTTTCAAATGTAGTAAAAATGTGATACGCTATTTGTTTTTTTGCAAAAAGAAGAAAAATATATATATTACCCTTTAAATTGAGGCATTAATTTTTTTATTTGTACAAAGAGTCAAAAATTCATTAGAAGAATCTATATTTCAACATACGATTTATTATATTTTACTGAACAAAAAACAATTCCATTGTAGTCTGAAATCTTAAACCTGATACTTATATTTTCGCTTACATTATGCTTTAGTTTTCTTACCGGAGCCAAAGCTTAAAAAAAAAAAAAAAAACCTTACACTTAGTATCAATTTAGCTCCGTATTGCATCAAGTTTTCATAACATCTAGGAGCATTTCTATCATATTTGTTATTCATTGTTCATGTAATCCGCGATTTTTTCTAATTTTTGATGCAGATTGTCCGGGCGTGGGCCCGAACACGCATTCTACTGTTTACCAGTCGAACGCTCTGCCGATCAAGCTATTCAGCTCTGCCGGTAACAGTGCAAGTTAAAGTTATAAATTTAACCGAAAACCTCATTCTGGTTCTTTAAAACAGGTTTTTTTGCCCGAAAAAACAATTTTTAGACCGTGGGTCTATTTTTCGTCAGTAGCCTGCACGATAAGCTTTAAAATAAGGTGTAAATCAAAGAAATCGATCAAGAATTGAACAAAATCTCGCATAGAAACCAAAAACAGGCTACAGAAATAATATATAAGGACTAGTCGACCCGTGCGGAACTCCGCACTGTGCTTCGAATCGTTTCATAAGGTTTTCGCTCTTTAAGAATTTCAAAGGAAGAACATTATGAAGAAGAACCGAAAATAAAGTAAGCGCAGAAGAGAAGGCATGTAATTTAACGACATCAGTAACAAAACCTCGTTAAATACAACGTTGTGATAATTTGATCATCGTTCACCTTTTGGTCGTACATATGTTCAATTCAAACATAAATATCATTAAAAGTGTGGCTGAGTAGTGACTCGTGAAAAAGCAATAATTGTGCATGTAAAAAAACAGGTTGTGGCAAATACAGTCCTGCCCATGTGAGCATCTGACGGGAAAAAAAGAAACATTAAAGAGATATTTATTGGCACGGATTCGAATTGGCGCCATTCTGATTAACAGCACGACACCCCAACAAACCTAGCAATTGCGCCTTCCTTTTCGAAAGCTATTCATTGAAGGAATGCGTAGTAAAAAACAGCAAAAAAGCTTTTTGCCAAAAAAAAAAAAATTATAATAATAATAAGATCATGCTTCTATGTTTTGTCATTAACCAGCATGATACGATTTAAAATTATTCGCAAATCATGGAATTTGATTAAAGAATGACGAAGATCTCACGTTGCGATTGAAACAAACATTCTAGAGTAGTAATAAATTAGATTGAAAATAAGTATTTTTATCTTTGAATATTGAACTATTTGACATAGAAGGTTGCTTTAACCGTTACGGCTTAAATGCCCGCACATGTTTCTCTTTGATCGAACACTTAAAATTCAAAACCAAAACCAGTTGAACTGAGTCCGTTTTTTAAGTGTAATTTTTCGAACGTAGACAAAATGTATTTTTTTTTCAGCAGAAAGCAGAGGAGTAGAAAATGATTTCTTGCTAATGAAGTTGATAATAATTTTAATGCTTTATATCGTATTGGCGCGAATAAAAAATTAAAGGTTTACTGATTGAAACTCGTAGTTTTAATTTGGCGTAGTATTTTTTCATTTGTACAAAAGATCGAACACTGCTATTAGAAACATCTACATTTCAGCATACAATGAAAATGTTTTTCTGCACAAA
Organism: Uloborus diversus; assembly: GCF_026930045.1. NCBI lineage: Eukaryota > Metazoa > Arthropoda > Arachnida > Araneae > Uloboridae > Uloborus > Uloborus diversus. The sequence continues at coordinate 141,488,545 of NC_072738.1, forward strand.
AATGATTTCCTTTAGGTAAATCTAATACTTTTTTATGCTTACATTATGCTGAGTGGTCTGGATGTAGTCAAAGCTTAAAAAAAAGGGAAGAACACCCTTCGATTAACAGTCAACTTATCCGAATGATAACTGTAGCCTGCATAAAGGAGTCGAAACACCAAGCAGCATTCCCACTGCATTTATTTTATTACGTTTGTATGTTATGAGTTCATGTAATGCGTAATACTAATATAAATTTGATATTATATCGGACAGCCCAAACTTGCCCGAAGTTCAGATAGTTTATAGCCGAACGCTCTACCGAAAAAAACTTATCAATTTAACCGAACAACTAAGTCCAGTGCTTTTAAGCTTTATTAAAATATGAACACACACACAGGCTATTTTCTTTTCTTTACCTAAAGCTACGTAAAAAATGGAAAACTGCATTAGAACTTTGCTTTTAAAAAATGCATAAGAACTACAGGCAGCATCAAGGTTTTGAAACAGCAAGGGGCGTTTTCGAAAACTTGATTTTTCGACCGTAAGTCTATTTTTCTTCATTAGCCACCCTGATAAGTTTTAAAATGAGAAGGGAATAATATATAAGATAAGATATTGAAGCAACATTTTTTTATTCTTGAAAATTTTTACAATTTGTTACCGCAGGCTGCTTGAACCGTTATGACTTAGATGGCAGCACGTGTTCATCATTTAACAGCACGGTTAAAATACAAAATAAATTGAACTATGCTCTTATTTATGCGTAGCTTTTCGAATGTAGTAAAAATGTGATAAGCTATTTGTTTTTTTACAAAAAGAAGAAAACATATATATTTTACCCTTCAAATTGAGGTAGTAATTTTTTTATTTGTACAAAGAGTCAAAAACTCATTAGAAGAATATATATTTCAATATACGATTTATTATTTTTTCTGAACAAAAAACAATTCTATTGTAGTCTGAAATCTTAAACCTGTTACTTATATTTTCGCTTACATTATGCTTTAATTTTCTTACCAGAGCCAAAACTTAAAAAGACAAGAAGTTCTGTCTAGAACTAGACGAGCCTACTTTCCCGTATACCCATACTACTTTCTAGTACCTGATCAATATTCTCAAAAATAGCTAAAATCGCAAATTTTTTCAAACATATTTTTAAAATACTTTAAGCTGATTTCTAGGAATAAAATATTTTTCACTCATCTAAAAAAAATAGATGCGTAAAAAAAAAAAAAGCAGCAACTTTTAAACAAAGCAGCTAATACAATTTTTCCATTAAAAAAATCTTTAACAGCTTTCAAAACGAAAAAATAATAATTAAAATTAATAAGCTCATTAAAATAAATACATCATATCAAAAAAAAAAAAGTTTCTTTTTTCCCCTGTTGCCAAAAACAATTTTTAAATGAATTAATGCACTTACCAAAATAAATAAAAACAATAAAATGTCAACTTAAAGAAATAATTTTCATTGTCAAAAAAAAAAAAAAAAAAAATCGTCTGCGCATATCTTTATGTAGAAACATAAAAGACTTCGAGTTTATTCGCCGAAATCTGAATACCTAAATTAAAACTTTAGCGTAAAAATAAAAACAAGTCAAATCAACAATAATTATTTCACTGTCAAAACCATAGCTGCGGAGTCAATCTCATTTTAGGGTAAAGGAATCGGAGTCGAATATCTAAAAATCGGAGTCAGTCATTTGTCCTCCGTGTATAAATTTTTACCAAAGCTACGAAGTCAGAGTCGAAGTCGAGGAGTCGGAGTCCGATTAATTATCGGGCACATGAGTCGGAGTCGGGGTCAAGTGCCCCGAAATTCTCGGAGTCGAAGTCTGGAGTTCGTCGTCCAGAGCTATTTCCAACAAAATTTGTTTGAAGTAAATCTTCCTTCAAGTACGGAATCTACATTGACTTTCAGTTTCCCCGTAGGCGCTAATGTTAAGGAATTTGAACTGTTCAAAATTGAACGGAAAATTGTTCAAATCAAAAAGATATTTTATATACAAGTTTTTCATCATAAGTTTTTTCCTACAAAATTTGTTTGAAGCAAATTCGCCTCACAGTTCGGAATTGCCTTGAATTTCCCCGTAGGCGCTAATGTTAAGTTTTTTTGAACTGTTCAAAATTGAACAAAAAATAGTTCAAATCAAAAAGTGAAATATGGGAATGAGGTGTCCTCGCCGAGATCTTTCGAACAAAAAAAAGTTTGTTCGAATCGGACTATTCATTCAAAAGTTATTAGGGGGGGACAGACAGACAGACCGACAGACATTTTTCCCCATCTCAATACCCTACTTTCCAATTTTTAATTTTTCAATATTTATTTAATTATTTTATTTATTTTTGACTTTTTTTTGTTTTTTGCGATATTTTTAAGATGCATTAAGCCTTCTTTCATGCTTTTTTCTTCTTTTTCTGACTTTTACTGGGAAAGTAGGCTAAAAAAAACAAACAATTCAGAAGTAATTTAGCACAATGTCACTTCAATTTTTCATATCACCAAGGAGCGTTTCCTTCTCAATTATTCTGTTTCTTCTTTGTTGTTATTCACTTCCTTATGTGTGCATGTAATGCGCGATATTTCTCTAACTTTTTGCTGCAGATTGTCCGGACGTGGGTCCGAACACGCATTCTCCTGGTTACGAAGAGAACAAAAAACTCTGCCGATCAAGCTATTCAGCTCTGTCGGTCATAGCGCAAATTAAAGTTATAAGTTTAACCGAAAACCTCATTCTGGTTCTTTAAAACAGGTTTTTCGGCTGAAAAAAACAATTTTTAGACCGTGGGTCTATTTTTCGTCAGTAGCCAACACCATAAGCTTTAAAATAAGGCGTAAATCAAAGAAATCGATCAAGAATTGAGGAAAATCTGACGTAGAAACCAAAAACAGGCTACAGAAATAATATATAAGGATAAGGCTATGTCTGGCACCTGATGTTAACTTTTGTGTGAGAAATTATCTGCATATTCATTTAAAATCCAATTTCAGTCAACTTAAAACCAATTTCAGTTTTAAATTCCAATTGCACTGCTTAAAAGAATAGTAAGATTTCATAAGGCTACCAATTTGGGAATATTGGTATTCTTACTGATTCTACCTACTGCTCTCTGGTGGAGCTTGAATGAAAGAGCAAGTTGCAAAGTTTCGATTGACTGTTGCTAGATGTCTCTGCGTGAAATCACATGAGGCAGTGAGAAGCAAAGGGATGTAAGTGGACATTTTCAAAAATTGAATAAAACGCGTTTAAAGATAACGTCCAAGGTAGGCTTTCATTTTTTTTTTCTAAATCATGCTGTACATTCTTTACTCTTCACTTCAGGGTCCCCCGTACCTACCACTATTTGTGGTTTAACCTGTTGTATGGGACCCTGAAGAGAGCTCTGATTTTTTGATACAGACCAGAAACCGAGCAATCCCTGGTCCAGCACCCTCAGAAGTATCGTTTCACTTGGAGGACTTTGTGACCAGGAGCATATTTAACGCCCCCCAGTTACCATTAATGAAGACGGTGGATCTTCGACCGGCTAAGATCGAACCTGGACCCCTCCGGTCACGACTCCGATGCCTTACCGATCAAGCCACCGCGGCAGCAATCATGCTGTTCAGCAGCACTTACCAGGGTTACTATTACTATCTCTTGTCCGAAGACAGAGGAAAAGTTTCCCTACTATCTGCACTGGTTGTCCCAAAATTTTTAATTTTGCCACTTACATCCCTTTGCTTCTCAGTACCGTACCTCATATGTCCTACCTTGCTATTAATTAGTCAGGTGCCTAAAATGACGGTCAAGAGAGTGGTGATTTAGTCGTTTATGATTGCTCCCCCCCCCCCCCCGTAGGTCACCAGACCTAGCGGCATGTGATTTTTTCCTGCAGGTGCTACAGAGTTCAAACCCCTTTACCTACTAATCTTGACACTAGGTACATGCTACGATGTGTTTTCTTATTATTTTTATAAAGTTTACTTTTATAAAGTTATATAAAAGTAAACTTTATAAAAAAGTTTTACTTTTATAAAGTTATATATATTATTAATATTACACGCGCTTGAGTACAGGTGTGATATCTTTCAGGCATTGAGTGGAGAGCTCACATAACAGCTTTAAAAAAAAAATTTAATCTGCAAAAGAGATCGTTTTTGTACCACTCTTACTCTTTTAAATATATACACGTTTGAAACATTGACATTCTTCTTAAATCATCCTGTTTTTTGTCTCTACACTGTTAAAAAAAAATCCTGAAATTTTACTGTAAAAGTTACTGGCATCCATGTTACCAGTAACTTTTACCCTAAAATTCTGTTTTATTTTAAAATTTTACGGTAGAAACAAGAGTTAAAAAACGCAAAATGCGATCACCAGGCTCGATCTTAGGATCTTCGGATTGCCAGGCGGCTTTGCTGCCCACCATACAAGTTGTGACACATCGAGTGAGGGGAAGTACGGTGTTATGTACTTCGCACTGTAAGTCACGTGGTACATATTTACTGTAATTTTTTACTGTACTGTAAACACTTCATTTTACAGTAATATTTACCACAATAGTTTCCTGAATTTTGAACAGTGTAATTATTGTATTATTTCAGAGTCCCCGGAAGTTCCTCTTGTCTCAGGAGAGATGCCCGGAGTGGAGTGCGACCTCTGCCACTCCCTCTTCTCCTCCTCCGAAGCGATGGCGAGGCACCGGACGATTCATCCTCACATGGAGCCGGACCGGAGACACCCCTGCCCTCACTGTGCTTACTCCTCAGATAGTGCCGATCACCTAAATAAGCACCTGGCCACCCACTATGGGTTGAAATCTCACACGTGCGTCGAGTGCGGGAGGGCCTTCACTCAGAAGCAACATCTCGTCCAACACGTCCGCACGCACACCGGAGAGAGGCCCTTCCGGTGCGGTGCGTGCGGAAAGGTTTTCACGCACACGAGCAACCTCCGGAGACACGGGAGGGTCCACAGTGGGGAGCAGCCCTTCCTTTGTCCGCAGTGCGGGAAGGGCTTCAAATATCGAGCCGGTTTCGCCACCCACCTCCGGACGCACACTGGAGAGAGACCCTACGAGTGCACTGAATGCCCTTATACGTGTACTAAGCCGTCTCATCTACGAGCACACGTCATCTGCACTCACACCAAGGACTTTCCGCACGTGTGCAACGACTGCGGAAAAGGATTCCTGCACCCCAAAGGATTGAGCAAACATATAGCAAAAGAACATATCGATCATTTAAAAACAGAATAACTTTCAATGGTTTTGAAATGTTGGCGAATTGTTGATTGAAGTTAAGCAGACATGAGGCAAAAGAACATATCAGTTATCAGAAAACGGAATAATTGTCGTAGTTCTTTTAAGAGGCCTTAAACTGTTGATTTTATCAGAGAACACACGAGGCATAAACAAAATCATATTGTCCAAAAAAGGAGGGGGCCAGATCATGGGTGCCCTCGCAGCAGCCCCCCCCCCCCCCGACTTTTAACACAGGCTTTTAAACACAGAACGAGCTAAAAAGTACTTAATATAATAAGTAAATCACGAAAGATATTAATAATATTCAAGCTATGTAAAATAAACAACATACAGGCTGGGTAACAGATTCTTTGGTAACGGTCTCGGCGAATCCTTCTGTAAATATCGAGGCTCAATGCGTTAGTGTAGAGAGAAACACACACACACAGAGATAATCCGCGGCAGCGTATAAACCGCACCTCATTAATTTTACTTTTTTAACAGGTAATCCGCGGATTACACGCAGAGAAATACGGTACAATCCTTTTTTTTTTTTAATTTCAAGAACGTACACACACAAAAAAAAGGATAAGAAATTAAAAAGTTATAAATTATTGTCTGCAAAAAGTGAGGGGGCCCGGGTCTGGCCCCTCCCACGAGCCGCCACTGTGTCCAACAGCGAAATTTTGGCGCCTGTGAGTCATCTGAGCGAACGAAAACATTCCTTAAAATAAAAAGAGAATGAGGAAATAACGTGTGCCATATTTACGAGTTTAGCGATGTATTGGCGATGTGAATGTGTTTTAAAACAATTTTTGTAAAAGATGAAATTATTCTTTGACCATATGAGGCCACTAATGAGACAACGTTGTTGCAAACCATTTGAAATATACCTTCTACAACACTTATTTTTATAATGGGGTTGTTTGCATCAGTCAAAAGTACTACCTTTTAGTCACTGAAGTTGATAGGATTAACAAAAAAAATAAATAAATAAATAATATATATATATATATTATATATATATATATATATATATATATATATATATATATATATATATATATATATATATATATATATATATCATATATATATATATATATATATATATATATATATATATATATATATATATATATATATATATATATATATATAAATGAATAAATTAAATAAAATAACATAGGGCGAGGAAAATCTTATTTTCAAAACGTTTAATTTTTCATTAATTTTTTTAAATGTCCGATTTTTTCAAATAAGGCTTGGTCTTTATAACGTCACAAGTGATTTACTTTGGCGCTACTCCACTGGCGCGCTGAATGTTTATGCTTGCTGTCTACCGCATTTCCAGGTTATGATAATTAAGAAGCGAATTAAATATTGCGCTCTACGCTTGCTATCATCCATATCGTTGCCAGTGCATGTGAGTAAAGAAACGAATAAAATATATTGCGCTCTTCACTAATTTCATTTCATCATTTGGGATGTTATGTGCAGAAGCGTAAAAAATGCGCACTGATTAAAATAGTTTTGTATTAAACTTTGTCAAATTCTTTTAAAAATGGTCAAATCCTATGTTTTTAAGCATGCTCTTTCAGAAAAAATACTTTTAAAGTTTCGGAAGCGACCTCATTTGTTTCAATTGAGATTGTTATAAATAATTATCTGAATGAAACAATTTAGTACTTAATTTATTGTTTGCTGATTGAAGTTTGTTTATGTTTATTACAAAGCATGACACGTACGTTATTTTAATGATTAAACGCTTACGATATTTAGAATCAGTTGAATGGGAAAAAAATGTACACCTAAAATATTTTTGTTACGTGATTATTTAGAACTCAAATGCTCAAGGTTCAGCAATAACTGCATTGAGTTGACAAAAAAGACAAGCTTTACATTCTTTATTGCAACCGTACTCTCGCCAATTTCCAATTCAAGTTAACTATAGGAGGCGTTGCAGTCTCTTACCAATGGCTATTAAAAGAGGTTAAACCAAGACACACTCACTTAGAATATGACCTGCCCTATGAGACATCTGCCTTGACCGTGAAAATTTGAAATGAATTGAACCTTATTGGCTAATTTCTAATATTCCAAGGTGACGGTTTCAAGCTCTAGAACCAATTCTGCATTTGCAAATTCCGTTTTTCCATTTTCCTCTGCGTATAGCCCTTTTATAAAAATGGACACTTTTTGTAAATCTCTTGGGACTTCGAGTTATCGAGAGTTGATTAATAAATTTTTACTGAAGGTTCCCGAGTTACTCCAGAAACATAACTGGCTTTGATTGGAAAGTTTCTAAACTTTTCAGAAAGATCACAGGCGAATTTCAGGAATATTACTAACTTGGTTTCCTGTTTTTTGCCAGCTATGTCATTGGCAGAAATTAGGCACATTAGCTGCCCGTTATTTTCCAGAAACGTTTCGGATTTTTTTTCACAATGTAAGACTATGTTATGTTTTAAAGCAAAATTGTCAAATGAAAGTTATGAAAGAATGTTCAGCAAATTATTATTATTATTTGTAAATACTTCATTGACTTGTCACGCTTGTAGTATAAGAATTCAAAATGAATAAATTAAAGTAAGTCGTGTTTTTTTATTTAGTGGTTTCGTTTTAACTTAAAGGTCTATGCATAGCCCCACTTCATTCTTAAAGGCCGTGGGCCGTGACAATCGCTAAAACTCATGGCAACAAAGAGGGCGCTACGGGGAACCCCTACAGGACGTCAGCGCCATCTAGTGGGGCCATGGTCTGTGTGAAAAGTGTCCGATCTTAGAGCGAAGGAAAAAACTGGCAAAATGGGTTAAAGGTCGGCTGTCGCGTTATCTATCTATACATGTAATAAAATGAGATGTTTGCTTGTGTGTGTTTGGCGCACATCCCGGGAAAACGGTAAGGCTTAGAAAGATGAAATTTGGTATACAGGTGCAGTTTTTACCGACGGTGTGCACCTCGGGCTTCGATTTCTGATACTTTAATTAGATCAAAAGTTATTTAGTGTTTTATGTACTTTTTAGCACTTTTTAGTACTTATTACCTCACTGACCCGATTCAATCACGCCAGACAAATATTTTTTGTACTATAGTGTAGAAAATTTCATTTTAAATATGACGAAAGAAAACATTTATATTTTTGAAAAAAACCTTTATTTTGCATTTTTTCCTGGGTTAATTTCTTTTTTTTTTTTTTTTTCTGACTTATCCTGCAAAGGTATAAAAGCCTCTTTTCTAAAATTCAAATCTGTGGTAGTGAGAACATTTCACACTCTTCAGAAAACAAAAAAAAAAAAAGGAATAGTTTTTTTTTTTTTTAATTTTTGAATGCAGAACACCCCGCCCGTTTTCGCATGGCAGTAGATCGGTCGAAAAAAACGTTCTTCCTTCCTGCTGTGACATCACAACTTGGATTTCGATTCGCTACAATTTTTACTATTACTATTATTTTTTTACTATTATTTCTTTATTTTAACGGCTTGCTTTTTCTTTCTTTTCTTTCTTTTTTTTTTTTAGTTTAGGGATTTCATTTTTTTTCTTTTTTCGATCCCCCCTCCATCTCCGCCGGACGTTTTGCAGTATCTAATTTATCTATTTTGCGTTACATATTTGCGCACATTTAATTCGATGAAAACAGTGAGGGTTTTTATTCTTTTTTGTTTGGAAACGCTGCTTTTTAAACACTACCGCGGACAAAAGATGATTTTTTTTTTTTTTAAGGAAAAGGCGGTTGGATAAAATAAATAGAGATAGATCGTATAGGTAGATAGAAGCCGCCGAAGGCGCCAATCTTAGCGTAAAACGGTGTATTTCACAAAACGCAACTAGAGATAGATACAGAAAATATTTTTTGTGTGAATTAAGTTTGATATAGATAGCTATAGATAGATTTTTAAAAAAGTCGACAATTTATTTAAACAGCTGCCGAAGGCGGCAATCTTGGTGAAAAAAGATGAATGGCAAGTAAGCCAAACAGCAACCATTGGCAGCTGTTTCCATAAAAAGGCGAATGGCGGGAAAGGCAAACCAGCTGGTCGTCGCAGGTAACTAGTATATAATATATCCTCTCTCGTCTGAAATGTCGTTTCTTTCAAAAGCTTCGTGAGTTTTGAGTACAGCCAGAAGTCGCTGGAGGTATGTCGGGAGAGTAAACAGACTGTTGAATAGGGTGGTTCGAAAAAAGTCGGTTTTTTTCCTTTCGAAATCACTTTCCCTCTCAAAAGTTGTAGTTTGGTATCCTCAGCTAGGGAAAATTGTTTTTTAAATGTTTAAGTTGACATCTTCAGTTCGCACATAAGGCTGAAAGTTTTAAAAAAGTGTTAAAAATTGAATTTGTCAAAAAATAATACTATTACTGTTTTTATATTTTTGCAACGCAACAGCCATAAGTTTTCAGTATATTGCGCAGTTTGAACCTAAAAAAATATTTTATAGCTTTTACATAAGATCTTTCGATTGCCTTAAATTGGGCTAAAATTTCCTGCCAATCTGAGGCGTATGCGCAAACGATCTTATGAGGCAGTGAGAAGCAAAGGGATTAAGTGGATATTTTCAAGTTTTGAGTAAAATGCGCATAAAGATTACGTCCTTGGTAGGCTTTCATTGATTTTTTTTTTTTTAAATCATGTTGTACAGCAGCACCTACCAGGGCTACTAGTACTATCTCTTGCCCCAAGACAGAGGAGGGGTTCCCTTACCATTTGTACTGGTTATCTCCAAATTTTTAATTTTGCCACTCGCATCCCTTTACTTCTCATTACCTCTTATGTATAAGCTTTTAAAATATTTTTTAGGTTCAAACTGCGCTATATACTAACAACCTATGGCTGTTGCATTATAAAAAAAATACAAAAAGAAAAAAAAAAGAAGAAAAATTAATTTGAATTTTGACATCTGGAATTCAAATTATGTTTTTTGCAATCACGAGTGTGTGTATGTAGGCATGTGTGTTTGTGTGTGGGGGGTATGTCTGTTTATGTGTAGGGGGTATGTGTATGTGTGTGTAGGGAGTATGTGTATGTGTGTGTAGGCATGTGTGTTTGTGTCTGGGTGCTGGCATAAGTGCGTGGGTAGTTGTGTGTATGAATGTGTGTGTGGGGGGGCATGTGTTTGTGTGTGTAGGCATATGTGTTTGTGTCTGTGTGCAGGCATGAATGTGTGGGTAGTTGTGTGTATGTGTGTGTACGTGTGTGTGTGTACGCGTGTGTATATGTGTAGTTGTGTATGTGCGTGTGTGTAGGACATGGATGCAACCTGGAGAGGGCTTTCGCTATAGGAGCAGCATCGTGAGGAGCCGGTCGACTCTGATGGTGTGGAGGGTGGCGGTGGGAAAATAAAATGATAGCACGCCAAAAACAGTCAAATGAAAGCAATAAGCAATCGTGATTGCTCAAAAAAAAAAAAAAATAATAATAATTTGAATTCTGACATTTTGAATTCAAATTATGTATTTCGCAATCACGAGTTGCGACAGGACCCTATTCATTGGAGTTATTGTTTCTAGAAACGGCTCCTGTCCCCCATGCTTGCCCCTCCTCCTGGGTGGTTCCGTGTGTATAGTTGTGTGTGCGTAGGCATGCATGTGTAGGCTTGTGTATGCACGTAGGCGTGTGTGTACCGGACATGGACGCCTCCGGCCAGGAAAAGCGGATAGCTCCCGACCGGGGGACAACTGCCGCGCCGCCTGCAGAGGCCGGTGGCCGGTGGTGCTGCAGAACCGCTGATCCAAGCTGAAAAAGGAACCACAACGTTAAGAACGGTCAAGTGAGAACAATAAGCAATCGTGATTGCTTAAAAAAAGAAAGAAAGAAAAAAAACTAATTTTATTATTTTCTGAAAATTTCAATTTTTAACATATTTTTCAAACATTCAGCCTCATGCTCGAATTGAATATGTCAACTTAGAAAATTTTTATTATTTTATCCTAACTGAGGATACCAAACTACAACTTTTGAGAGGTAACAATTTTTTCAAGCTACTCTACTGATGAAGAGCAGTATAATTTTTCACCAAAAAAGTCCAAAACGTGCGAGAAAGCCGTCAGCATCTTCCGAATGTTTTTCTCGTGGCAGTCGCCCAGTTTCTGGTAAAAGTGGATGCAGTAACGCTTCTCAAGCCGTTTCCTCATTTTCTTTGAAATTAAAAGATGAAAAATCCACGAGAACGCTGCACACTACCTCAGTCAAACGCTGTTTGCCAGTGACTGACGATACAGACGAACGGGAAAAAATCACGCATGCGCACGAAAGTTCTAGGTCTGCTCATGCACGCCATCTTGATGCATCACCATCAGGTTCACACACACACGCAAAAGAGTTTGAATTCCATACTTTTCTAATAGACCACGGATAGCAATAGGGTTGTTTACTCCTGTCAAAAACAGTACTTTTGACTTTAAAATTATTCGTAAAACATGGAATTTGACTAAAGAATGAGGAAGATCTCATGTAGCGATTAAAACAAACATTCTAGAGAAGTAATAAATTCGGTTGAAAAAATAAGTGTTTTTTTTTTTTTTTGAATATTCATCAATTTCCCATAGCAGGCTTCTTTGACCTGTACGGCATAAAAGCCCGCACATGTTTTTCTTTTAATCGAACACTTAAAATTCAAAACCAAAACCAGTTGAACTGAGTCCGTTTTTTTAAGTGTAATTTTTCGAACGTAGACAAAATGTTTTTTTTTTCAGCCGAAAGCAGAGGAGTAGAAAATGATTTCTTACTAATGAAGTTGATAATAATTTTAATGTTTTATATCGTATTCGAATAAATATTTAAAGATTTACTGGTTGAAACTCGTAGTTTAATTTGGCGTAGTATTTTTTCATTTGCACAAAAACTCGAACACTGCTATTAGAAAAATCTACATTTCAGCATACAATGAAAATGTTTTTCTGCACAAAAAGGATTCCCTTGAGGTATATTTAATACTTTTTTTATGCTTACATTATGCTCAGTGGTCTGGACGGAGTCAAAGCTTAGAAAAAAAGGAAGAACACCCTTCGATTAGCAGTCAACTTATCTGAATGATAACTGTAGCCTGCATAAATTAGTCGAAACACCAAATAGCATTCCCACTGCATTTATTTTATTACGTGTGTTATCTGTTGTATGTTATGAGTACATGTAATGCATAATATTACTGTAAATTTGCTATTATGTCGGACAGCCCGAACTGGCCCGAAGTTCAGATAGTTTATAGCCGAACGCTCTACCGAAAAAAAAAAAAAAAAAAAAAAACCCACAGGTAATTTAAAAAAAATTTTCTTGCCGAGAAGTGTTTTTATTTTTGAAAATTTTTACAATTTGTTATCGCAGGCTGTTTGAACCGTTATAACTTAGATGGCAGCACGTGTTCATCATTAAACAGCACGGTTAAAATACAAAATAATTTGAACTAAGTTCTTTTTTAAGCGTAGCTTTTCAAATGTAGTAAAAATGTGATACGCTATTTGTTTTTTTGCAAAAAGAAGAAAAAAATATATATTACCCTTTAAATTGAGGTAGTATTTTTTTTGTTTTTTTTTTATTTGTACAAAGAGTCAAAAACTCATTAGAAGAATCTATATTTCAACATACGATTTATTATATTTTACTGAACAAAAAACAATTCCAATGTAGTTTGAAATCTTAAACCTGATACTTATATTTTCGCTTACATTATGCTTTAATTCTCTTCCAGAAGCCAAAGCTTACCAAAAAAAAAAAACTTTACAATTGAGTATCAAGTTAGCTCCGTGTTGCATCAAGATTTCATAACAGCTAGGAGCGTTTCTACCTCATATGTTCCCTCATTTTTGTTATTCATTGCTCTTGTAATGCGCGATATTTTTCTAATTTTTTGATGCAGATTGTCTGGACGTGGGCCCGAACACGCAATCTCCTGGTTACCAGTCGATCGCTCTGCCGATCAAGCTATTCAGCTCGGTCGGTAACAGTGCAAGTTAAAGTTATAAATTTAACCGAAAACCTCATTCTGGTTCTTTGAAACAGGTTTTTTTTTGCCCGAAAAAACAATTTTTAGACCGTGGGTCCATTTTTCGTCAGTAGCCTGCACGATAAGCTTTAAAATAAGGTGTAAATCAAAGAAATCGATCAAGAATTGAGGAAAATCTCGCGTAGAAACCAAAAACAGGCTACAGAAATAATATATAAGGATGGCAAACTTATATGTTTTTAAACATGCTCTTTCAGAAAAAAAAAAAAAAACTTTTCAAGTTTCGGAAATGACCAAAATGAGGTTGTTTCCATCAGTCAAAATCACTACTTTTAGTCACTGACGTTGATAGAATGAGTAAAATAAATAAATAAATAAATAAATAAATAAAGCGAGGAGCGAGGGAAATCTTTCATTTTTTCAAAACGTTTAATTTTAAATTATTTTTAAAATGTCCAATTTTTCAAATGAGGCGTGGTCTTTATAACGTCACAAGTGATGAACTTTGGCGCGCTCTCCACTGGTGCTCTGAAAATTTACGCATGCTGTCTATCGCGTTTACGCGATATGATGATTAAGAAACGAATGAAATCTTGCTATCAACAACACCGTTGCCAGTACATGTGAGTAAGGAAGCGCATTAAATTTTTTGATCTATACTAACGGCATCAGTGAATGGAATTTCATTTTTTGCGATGTCATGCGCAGAAGCGTAAAAAATAAAATTGAATCTGCGCACCAAGTAAAATAATTTTAAAAAAAACATTAAACTTTGTCAAATGGTCCAATCCCATGTTTTTAAGCATAGTACTTTTACTAAAAAAAAACTTTCAGAAGCGACCATATTGTCGATTTTTTTTTGTTTAAATTTTCTCTGTTTCATATGTTTTTATTTCTCAATTAAATGATTTAATTATTTCATGCTATGCAATATAAATCATCTGCAAAATGTTCACGGAAATGTTGTGGCAGTTTTGTTTTAATTCATCTATAGTGTTTTTCAGTTATCGAATTCTGTAATCTTCATGCATTTAATTTATTCGTTATACAAATAATTTAACTGAAAAGCGAAATCTCGCCAAGATACATTATTCTTTCCTAATACAATACTAAAACCCTAAACAAATTTTTGGCGAACCTTTTCAACTAATATGTAGCTTTTGCAGAGCAGTAAAAAGAAGTTGGCGCACCATTTTGGCGATTAAAATTCCCAGCTTTTACTTTTTATCATTCAAATTCCAGGCGTTCATTCTCGATTTTTCATTCCTTTCTATGATAAATATTTTCAATAATATTTTTTTGCATACTGTTTCAGTTAGATGTAACGATAGTTGAATAAATTATTTTCGAAATACTTGGAGGTAAAATCAGTAATTTTTTAGCATGGCCACAGTATTCGGAACTCCAGCGCTCGAATACGCTACCTTGCGGTGATTTATAAAACTGCGAATGCAACTAAAACATTGCCATGTTGCGCTCCACGTGTGTCTGTTGACGTAAGCACAGGCAGTTTGTTCTGAGTATTTATTAACGCAATCGATGTGTTTTAGTTTGCTTTCAGCTACAGAAATTAATTCGTCCCTTAGTAGTATTCTCGAGCTTCTCAAAATAATGTTAGTTTTCCTTATTTCTTTCAAAAAAGTATTAAATGGTGGAAGCGTAAACAAGAAAACTCTGGATTAACAAAATTGGATAACGTTATACCAGGTAAATTTTTTTATTGTTTTGTATGAATTTGTAAGAATATGAGTTTTTTTCAATCTTAAATTAATTTAACTAATCATATTTTACAGCAGCATTTAGTTGGAATGGACAGTATGCAAAATATTTTCTTGAATTTATTATCGTAGAACAAAATGAAAAATGTTTAACCGAGAAAGAATTTACTTTATTCCTTTTATTCTCAGCTGAAAGGTTTCGCCAAATTTGTTTAGGGTTATAGTTTTGGAATTGTGCGAGCAGAGTAGCCTTGGCGAGATTTCGCGTTTTTAGTTAAACCATTTTTAATTTTTATCATGAGTGGAATAAAATGATAGTAAGATTACAGAATTCGATAAGTAAAAAGAAATAATGGTCAATCAACTGAAAAGAAAACTACCACCATATATAAACTGTGAGTACACATTTTATTTATTTTGTTCTGAGTGAATTTGAATTAATATCAGTTTTTCAATTCGATGAAGAAAAAAAAACGAACTTAACAACATTGACTGGACACTTTTTCTTAACCTAATTCCACATAAATGATTTAAATAACCTTTGTTACTACAGTATCCTACTGAAATAGAAAGTATGCAAATAAATTTTCTTGAAAATATTTATCGCAGAACAGATTGAAAAATCCAGAAAGAACGTTAAGAATTTGAACAATAAAAAATAAAAGTTCGCCAAAAATCTGTTTATAAGGTTATGCTTTTAAAATTGTGTGAAAGAATAATGTATCTTGACAAGATTTCGCATATCAGGTAAATCATTTCCATGACGAATGAATTAAATGCATGATTTCTTTAGATATCCAATCATATAGTCATAGAAATAAATTATCTAGTGTTAAACGTTACTCTTGACAGTCTGCCACGTATGTGCACTAAGTGACAAAAATGTCTACAAATGCCGGAAATGTCACGAAACTGAACTTAATATGTACTAATGTATAGAAAAAACGGTACAAAATGAAAATGCCGTTCGAAGCGAACCGAAAATTTATGAATTCCGAATTCAACATCGTGAAAATGGCTGCTTCAGAACAACTTACTGTGTGTTCTGCATTAATTGTTTACTTTCGTAATACTTTTTGGTTTCTAATCTCTTTCTATATGGGTCAGAATAACCAAAAGACTTTGAAAAATCTTTTCAAATGAATAAAGCGAAAAAATCATACATAACAACAAAAATCACAACACTTTTAGCATTTTCTTCGTTACCACATGCGTTTGTTTTAGTTTTTAATTCCGCCATTAGACAGTGACTGCAGTGCCCCCTATAGTTCGTTGGAGTTGCGAATTTAGCCAATGTTATTATGTCCGCTTTTTTCATCGAAATGAAAAACTCATATGTATACATATACATTCAGAACAAGATAAATAAAATGTGCACTCAGTTTTTCAACAGATATTTTTTATATTACTTTGTTGTGAATGACGTTTCCAAATGATGAATCACGCAAACAAAAAAATACATAACTGCTTGTTTTACCCAAAAAGGTACACGCGTGGAACATAATGTTTTTCGGAAATTTGGTAAATCACCGCAAGATGGCGTATTCAAGCTCTGGAGTTGAGAATTGCTATAATAATTAACGTAATATTCAAGGACTATTTTAATAAAAATGAAGCAATAATATTGCATTTATTACAAAACAGTCCCCCCCCCCCTTTTTTTTGAGAAAAAAAACTTTTTCACATCATTTTTGTTTAGCAGACGATTTTTATGCGCTATTTTAATGCTGAAGAATGGGATTCCATGGGTTATTACAAAAAATCCCGCTGCGTGAATCTTAAACGGAATCATGAATTTTTGATATCTATAGGTAAGATCGATTCTTTAAACGCTCTGCATGAAACAATGTTGTTTTCATTTAAAATACTTATTCTTTTTGTGTTTATATAGGTTACCTTCCATGATTTTATTCCAAAATTATGGACGTGCTCGTTAATTTTGTAAATCACCGCAAGGTAGCGTATTCAAACTCTGGAGTTGCGAATTGCTAAAAAACTAACGTAGTATTCAAGGACTCTGTTAATAAAAAGAAAGCAATAATATTGCATTTACTACGAAATGGCTCCATAAAGTTTTTTTTTTTTTTAACTTGAGAAAAAAAATTCTTTCATCATTTTTGTTTAGCTGGCAATTTTTTTAGATATTTTAATTTAATATCGTTTGAAATACGTTGTGAAAATTCAAAGGAAAATTTAATTGCATAATTTCTTTGAAGCGATATTTTCTGAGCTTAAATTTGTTTTCCAAGATTCAAGTTATCGAATGGATGACAGTGAAAAAGATATTAAGTGCTATTTCAATGCTGAAGAATGGGATTCCATGGGTTATTACGAAAAATCCCGCTGCGTAAATCTTAAACTGAATTATGAATTTCTGATATCTATAGGTAAGATATATTCTTTATAAGTTCTGCGTGAAACCATAATTTAAAATACGTATTTTTCTTGTGTTTAGGTTACCTTCCATAGTTTTATTCCAACACTATGGATGTGAGGATATTTTAAGGTTTAAAGACAATTTTTTCCTCTTTCAAGTTTAATCATTTATTTTACCTTAATTTATTCTAATTACTCTCTGCAGGAAACGTTTAACTGATCAGTTATAAACTTTTAGAAAGTGAAAAGGCATAAAAATTTGTCATTTTGCAAGTTAATTTTGAAATATTTTAGGTGTGCCGGCTGAAATTCCGAATTTTATGAAATCCAAGTCAGTTGCGATGTCCACTGCAAGAAAAACCAAAGAACTGAAGAATTGTTCTAACGGTAAAAAAATCAATATATTTTATTAATAAATTTTGATTTTAAGCTGTAAATTTAATGAATTCGGAGATAACTTTCTGCAGATGCAGATGTTGCTTATGACCACAATGTTCGTTTATTTTGCAGCTTCTTTCTAATCAAACTTTTATCTTTAAACTATACGGCGTACCGTAAAAAGCTTTTTAAACTGATTTTTTTTTCCTCTACAGATATATCGCCTATCAATTTTTATGTTACAAAATAATACTTGCAGACCAATCATTAGTATTTCCTCCACCGGTAACCAAAATATAATTTCAGTCGGTAAATAGTTTACAATCGTAAATTGCAGCAAAACTCTCAACGAAATGATTAAATAAAGGGCAATGTACACAAACATTAACTTTAAAATTAATGTAATTTACATGTAAGTAAGTTAACGTAAGTACTATTTCTTCATACTATAATTTATTAGTTTTCCCCAAATTAATGGAGTTTAACTACTACCCCCCCCCTTGGACGCTTCCTTATTGTAAATGTCATAGCTATTTACAGTCAATTCGTGATAACTCAAATGTAAAGGAACCGACGAAAAACTTCGACTTATCGGAAGTTCGACTAAACGCTAGTTTTTGTTTTTGATGTTTTAATGTTAAAAACAATGGAATACTTTAATTAATATTAACATATAGCAGACAAAATTTACAGAACTTAAAAGTTTTTAAGCACAATATGCACAGTTTAACCAAATATATTGAAAGAAAAAGAAATCAAAAGCATGGTTTTGATTTCGATGCTGCTGGAACCACTTGAATAGATCACTTCAGGAAAGGTGCACATCTTCATTCGTTTCAAATTCGGATTCCTGTATTCTACCGCTTTAGAAGTTTCTCTTTTTCTTTTAATATCATTGACAGAGTATACTTGCTGAGACATCTTTAATGGTAAAGGAAACTCTCTCTGTTTCTCTGGAACTTATCATCAAATGATCGAACTAAAGAACGAAGGGGAACGTATCTTAAGTTAGGTCGCCCTTTTAATAAAGGTACGAACAGTTGACTTGACCGCTTAAAAGCGAATTCGTAGTCCAGCAACATGTCAAAGTGTAAACAGTACAGTAGAACAAAAGAAAACAAGCTAACTCATTTCCGCACTGTGTAACTCTTTTATCGCACATTGGCTCAACAGGTGCTCTTCTCGTTTTAGCGGTCTGTTGTGCAGGAATTGCAAGTGAAGGTGAAATAATTATTCTCTCATAGTCACTTCTTTCTTTCTTTCTTTTTTTTTTCTTTCATTTGAAATAAATTTCGAGTAATCTTAAAACAAACTTCGAGTTAAAGGAAGTTAGCTTCGAGTTATTGAGAATAATTAGCATGGAATTAAGGACAAAGAGGTCAGGACTTGATGAAAACTTTGAGTTATAGTAATATACGAGACATCAGACTTCGAGTTATCGCGAATTGGCTGTATTTTTTCTCCTCAAGGAGCTACTGCGGCAACAGCAAAATTAGTATCTTTCGCCTCACAAAGTTCAAGGAAAAAACAGACTGAAAAAGGTTAAGTGAGAAATAACAACGTCAAAAAGCACAAATTGCAGATTACTGAAGACACGTGTTTCGGTGTTACAAGAAACGCCTTTTTCAATGCAAAAAAAAAAAAGCTTGTGGAGGAAAGACATCCGAAAAAGGTTGCTTTTGTTGGATGTCTTTACATTCATAAGCTCATTTCTTTTGCATTGAAAAAGACGTTCCTTGTAACGCGGAAACACGTGTCTGCAGTAATCTGCAATTTGTGCTTTTGAGATTGCTATTTCCTACTTTACTTTTCAGCACCTGCGCAAGTTATCTGAAGAAAGACTTTTTGCTATTTGTGTGACCGTTATACGTATTTGTGACTTAATGATTAAAATAATATATCTCATCGCTTTCTTGCCCACTTCAAAAACTGTTTATAAGTAACATCGATGTTGTTTACAGAATGTTTTCTATTTTTTACTTTTTAGAGTTATTTATAATTTTATGAATCGTTGATTCTCTTCTTTAACGCCGGTTCTATTTATTTCTTTTTTTCAAAATTCTTTCTTTCACTAAAACACCTCATCACTCCCACACCTGTTCTTCGAAACGACAGTTCGGAATTTTTCATGTAGAAAATTAAAAATTTTAACTATCAATGGTTTAATAATTATGAATTTGAACGTTTCGAATTGCTACTTTAACTTGACGTCTTGCCTACCACATGATGAACAAGATGAAAAACAATGAAGAACATCATTTCTGAGTGACGATTCTTCACTTAACTATTCAGTTATAACTGAATTTCACATCAATTGTTAATAACATTTATGCTATCCAAGGTTCGATTTAGAAATTTTAGGACTGTAAGCACAACAAAACTGTGGGGGGTCCTCTTGACTTTCAGAACCGAAGAATGTGCTCAATTGCACATCTTTTTTTCATTGCAAAGGTTCCTCCCCCCCTGAATAATGGTGTACCATCCTAAAAACTGATATCCTCCCCCCCCCAAAAAAAAAACAAAAAAAAAAACAAATCAGTGGTGCAATTTGCACATGAGGTTGTCTCCTTCAGTCAAAAGTGGTCTTTTTATCACTGAAATTGATAGAATAAGCAAAAAAAAAAAACATGGACCCAGGAAATACTTTTATTTTCCCAACAGTTACTTTTTAATAATTTTTTTTAAAATGTCCGATTTCTCAAACAAGGAGTGGACTTGATGACGTCACAAATGATGCTCTTTGGCGCATCTTTCTATCGCGTTTCCACGTTATGATGATCAAGCAGCGAATTAAAATTGCGCTCTACGCTTGCTATCAACCTTATCGTTGCCAATGCGCGTGAAAAAAGATGCGAATTAAATATTTTGCTCTGTGAATGGCATTTCATCATTTGTGATGTCATCGGCAGAAGACATAAACAATGAAAGCGCACCGATTTAAGTAATTTTTTAAAAACATTAAACAAAAAATAAAATCATTTAAAAATGGTCAGATCCTATGTTTTTAAGCATGCTCTTTCAGAAAAAAAAAATACTTTTAAAATTTTGGAAATGACCCCATTGATTTTTTTAGGTTGACCCCATCGACATTTGCATGGCTGTAGGCTGCAGTAAACCGAGGCAGTAAACCTCCAAAAAATTCAAACATCTTGAAATATTGTAAATCACCAGAAACAAGATAGACGCCTTAAGCAGTAATAGCAAGTGAGCTCCGGAACAACATGGAGTTACATCTTAGTGGTCTCTAGATGTCACTCCAGATATGAAATACACCGCCAGCTCAATCAATCCATCCGAGAACTGCAATTTCGTGCGTATTAGGACTCTTCAGCCTGGAATAGGAAGTGACTGAACTGCCTGTTTGGCACTCTTGGCTTCCTTAAGATGTTTTCCACCACCAGCTGAGGCACTTCCTATGCCGAGCTGATGAGTGCTAATAAGCACGAAACTGCAGTCCTCGGATGGAATGACTGAGCTGGCGGTGTATTTCATGTATTTCTGCCTTAGCCCTGGCTATAGGGCTGTAACTTACTTAAAACACTCTAGATGGTTTTCTCACTCTATGCGAGAGAGTTAGGTTTCCTCTGAACTCTTAAACCTTGTTAAAATAGAGTCAGCAATAACAATTTACTTTTTAAACTTGCACTAGAATGAAAAATATTTGAAAAAAAAAATAATTAATTTGAATTTTGACATCTTGAATTCAAATTATGTTTTTCGCAATCACGAGTGTGTGTATGTAGGCGTGTGTGTTTGTGTGCGGGGGTATGTGTGTTTGTGTATAGGGGTATGTGTGTTTGTGTCTGTGTGCTGGCATAAGTGTGTGGGTAGTTGTGTGTATGAATGTGTGTGTATGGGGGGGGGGATATGTGCATGTGTGTGTAGGCATATGTGTTTGAGTCTGTGTGCAGGCATGAATGTGTGGGTAGTTGTGTGTATGTGTGTGTAGATGTATGTGTGTTTGTGTGTGTGTGTGCGTGCGTGTGTGTGTAGTTGTGTATGTATGCGCGTGTGTGTAGGACATGGATGCAACCTGGAGACGGTTTTCGCTATAGGAGCAGCATCTGGAGGACCCGGTCGACGGTGACGGTGTGGAGGGTGGCGGTGGGAAAAATGATAGGACATCAAAAACAGTCAAATGAAAGCAATAAGCAATCGTGATTGCTCAAAAAAAAAAAAGAAAAAAAAAAAAAGAAAAGAAAAAGAAAAAAGAAAATTCATTGTGAAAAAAGAAAAAAAAATTAATTTTTGAGGGCCTCACAAGCTAGGGGGTCCCAAAGACCGTGCTTCTTGGGATTACGCTTAAATCAGGCCCCGATCTATTTAAATCCATATGCCACAAATATTGATAGAATGCGAGAAATAATAATGTTTTATTTCACTAGATTCTTTTAAAGACATTAAATTTTTTTCAGAGTAAACGATAATAATTGTTATTAATGAACGAAATGAATAAAACTTGAATGGGGGTGTGTCCATCAGTCAAAAGTACTACTTTTAGTCACTAAAGTTGGCAGAATGAGCAAAAAAAAAAAAAAAAAAAACATGAAGCAAAGAATTTTTTTTAAAAACGTTGAATTTTTAATTAATTTTTAAAAACGTCCAATTTCTCAAACAAGGCTTGGTCTTAATGACGTCACAAGTGTTGAACTTTGGCGCGTAATTCACTTGCGTTCTGAATGCTTATGCTTGCGGTTCACCGCGTTTCCACGTTATGATAATTCAGAAGCGAATTAAACATTGCGGTCTACGCTTGCTATCAACCATATCTTTGCCAGTAGATATGAGTAAAGATGCAAATTAAATATTGCGCTCTGCGCTAATGGCATCAGTGAAGCATTTAATCACTTGTGATGTCACGTTTAGAAGCAAAAAAAAATAAAATTGAATTTGTGCAGCGATTGAAATATTTTTTCCAAAATATTAAACTTTGTAAAATTTATTTAAAAATGGTCAGATCCTGTGTTTTTAAGCATGTTCTTTCAGAAAAAAATATTTTTAAAATTTCGGAAAGGACTTTCTTCAAAGTCAATACATTTTAACTCAAAGTAATTAGTTCCCCTAATTGCTTGAAAAATGAAAAACTGAATGAGTAGATCGTTCTACTGTAGTTAATTTTCTTTCGGTTCAGTCGCAGAATTAAAAGAACGACTATGGGTAGGGGAAAATACCCATAAAAATGTAGGCAAGAGTTTATAAATGAGAAAAAAAAGGAGAGGAGGAATCCCCCCATTAGGCGTATGAATTTCCGTGAAGTATATGTTAATAAAAAGCATTTAGCCTATGAAATTAGAGAAAACACTATCCTCACTTTCTTATTTCATTTTGACATTTTCAATTTTGAAACTAAATTTATTAATTATTATTAAATAAATTTCTATAACTTTACAACATTTTTTTTATTTAATGTTATTTTAGCGATAAAGTTGTTTTCAGAACAACTTCAAAGTGCTTGATATTCTGCATTGCCAAGGGCGCCCATATGGGGGGGGGGGGGCAAGTGGGGGCTCAAGCCCCCTTCCTAGAAATTAGAACTTCCTTGCTTTGGTACTTTTTTCTTTGCAAAAATGCAAAAACATTTCTTCTCCAGCCATTAATGAATAAATTTATTAAATACTAGAGGCACCCGCACGGCTTTGCCCGTAGTAGAAAAATTAAAAGGTTTTTTGGTTCGCCTGTATATTTACAAATAATGTATGGTGAATTTTCTCGCCAATTGGCTTGTACCCATGTTACGGTTCCACGTTATGATAATTTCGTATCTCGCCAATTGGCTTGTGCCCATGTTACGGTTCCACGTTATGATAATTTCGTATCTCGCCAATTGGCTTGTTCCCACGTTACGGTTCCACGTTATGATAATTTCGTATCTTGCCAAATGGTGTGCCCATGTAACAGTTCCACGTTATGATAATTTCGTAATTTACTCGTTCATCTTATGAAATTTTTGTTTCTTAAAATTGGAATAGAAAAAGAACCACATCGAATTTTTGAAAAATCGCTTCGAGGTGCACACCCCCATGCTACAAACTAACTTTGTACCCAATTTCATGAAAATCGATCGAACGGTCTAGGCGCTTTGCGCGTCACACACATCCTACAGACATCCTCCGGACAGAGAGACTTTCAGCTTTATTATTAGTAACTAGTGATACCCGCACGGCTTTGCCCGTAATAGAAAAATCATAAGGCCTTTTGGTTCGCCTGTATATTTACAAATAATGTATGGTGAATTTTCTCGCCAGTTGGCTTGTACCCATCTTACGGTTCCACGTTATGATAAATTTCGTATCTCGCCAATTGGCTTGTGCCCATGTTACGGTTCCATGTTATGATAATTTCGTCATTTATTTGTCCATCTTATGATATTTTTTTTCTTAAAATTGGAATAGAAAAAGAACCACATCAAATTTTCGAAAAATCGCTTCGAGGTGCACACCCCCATGCTACATACTAACTTTGTGCCAAATTTCATGAAAATCGGCCGAACGGTCTAGGCGCTATGCGCGTCACAGACATCCTACAGACATCCTCCGGACAGAGAGACTTTCAGCTTTATTATTAGTAAAGATGGCAAATTTTACTAACTCTAATCTGTATTGAAATTGCTATCCATGGGGAAAATATCTTGCTAAACCATCGGGAAAAAATCTGAGCCCCCCCCCCTCTTAAAATTTTGCTCATGGGCGCCCATGTGCATTGCTATTTTTTATTGTGACGTATTTCTTTTAAAAGTTTTAATGAGATACTGTTGATTATATATAACCTAGATGACACCATGTCTGGCTGCTTGCTGCAAAGTCAAGAGGAGACAAAACCGGAAAAAGTACGTTACATTCATCTAATTTATATGCACGCCAAATAAAAAACTATTTTCTTTTAAATTCACATCGTTCTGTACCGTTAATACAAGATGAATCTCTTCAGAACAGTAAATAAAAATAAACTGTATAGAATTTAGTTTGAGGTAGCATTTTAGCTTTCCTGCTTTGGTTTTTAAATATTTTGAATACAACTCATAAACATAATGAAATTAATAAACAGTAAGTTACTGCCCTTGAGCCAGGTCTTAGGCTCAACTGCATGCCAAATACCGACGGTCTGGTTATGACATCCAGAGCCTGCTGTTTCGTCCTTGTTGTGGACTCATCAGTCTAGAATAGTCAATACCCGAGCTGGACGGAGATATTTTTTTCACTGAAGCTGAGATTTTCAAGAGGATATTCAGCTACCTGTAATTCTTTAGATTAGATTATCTGTTGCATTTCTTTAGAAATCATTTTCGTGTAAGATGGCGGAAAGAGAGCTAATAGCAAATCTAGCAATTTCGTACCAAAATTCTTCTAAAAACCGGTCAGCGGTGTATGTTTTGTTAAAAAGTAGGTTTTCAAACATAACCAAACATTTTTTCTGAATTTTATGTATTGCTTTTCAGCCAATTGAATTGTTCCTTTTACTGAATATTTTATTTATATTCTGCATTGAATGGTATGGCGCATTGTCCATGTAAAGCACAGACGTGTGGCAGCAAGTTTAGGAACAGCATTTTTCTAGCTTTCGATTTTTTCTAAATTATCGCTATGTATCTGGTCTTGGTAAATCCCAGTGTTTGAAGAAGGGGGTTTTCAATACTCTTAGCGCTTTTTAGGAAATTCATCTGTTGAACCATCTTTCTGGATATAGCCTAGAAACCGGTTTTAGAAATGTTAATATTAGTACAAATACGAAAAATAAAATCGTTTTCCTTAGATTAGTCGCATTTTGAACTGAAAGTGTAGCAGCGTAGCGACCCTAATTGCTAGTTGACAAGAGAGAATTTTTCCGTTATTCTCAAATTTTTATACTTCAGAAACTAAATGTTGAGAGCTTGAAGCAGTTTTCTCGCTTCGTTGCTAAAAAAAGGTGGTCAGACGCCAATCCCCCCCCCCTCCGTTATATTAATTTTCACGTTAAAATGTTACATTTTTAAAAACATCCCTAGTCACAACTACTTTAGGAAAAACCTGAATTGTTTTTCTTATATATTTTCTGCGATGTTCAACGGGAATTTTCTTGGAGTACCAAAGATTTCTAGCCAGGACGTCTCTTTCTTTATTACATGACAAGTGCAATAATGAAACAAACTTAAATAGGTAGCAATTAAAAGAGCATATTGAGACATTTTTTGACGCAATACCATTTGCCCTCGTGCCTCTGTTAACTAAATATAATGTCGTACAATCGGTTGAAATTTAAAAAAAAAGCTGCAAATTTAAAAAAAAGGCGAAAAATTGAATATACCTCGCGATTTCAGTCTGCATGTGGCAAAACATCCATCTGCAAAGCGTGTGAAAGATGTATTATTCCATTACTCCACCGAAACTCGCTAAATTTCTTCACTTTTTTAAAAATTTCAGCAGAAATTGTGTTTCGATTAGGGGATATGAGGGCAAATAATTTATGCATAAACGTTTCTTATTGTGGTCCTTTGATAATTACATTTAGATTTTTTCCAATTATACACTATCTCGTGTGGTTTTTTTTAGTAAGGCATAAAAGATATTAATTTCAGTATGATTCAGGCAGGAGCTTAACATCAAGTTTTTCTTTACTTTTTATCTAATAATGATGAAGAAGCTAAAGTGTTCTTAAAATTGGCTTTCCTTGTTTCTTTTCTTTAAAAATTAATTAACATCACCAACTATAACTCGAAGTTTGGAATGCTGTTTTAGGTATTTAAAAATATAATCTATATCTATTTGTAATTCGGCAATTTAAATACAGACAAAAGTCTTCAAAAGTTTAAAAGATTATTAGAAACACAAAACCGAGTGTAAAGGGGGGGGGGGGGGGAGCCATCAGGTGTAAAGTTTGCAAAAAAAAAAAAAAAAAAAAATTAATATGAGTATCTATCATCGACTGATGTGCAACACATAATGTAATTTTACTTTCGATAGAAACTGTATGTAGACATCTGAATTTTTGAAATGCATTAATGAAATATTTCAAATTAGACAATACTAGTTTTTTCTTTTTTTTAGAGCTCAAAAGCATCTCAAAGAACTCCGTTTACGCCGGAAACGGAACAGTTTTTGTTAGCCGTGCTGTCAGGAGCAAGATTAGAATTTGATAAACTCGATGCTTTTTGCGAGGGCAATGGGATTCCTGTAGATGACTTTCCAAAAGAAAGTAAGTTTTAATTTTTGAACTTGATTTGTTTGATGTTTTTGCTTTCTGACTTTACAAAACTGAATAAATCTCTTTCTCAAGTTCCGGAAGAAGCCGCACAGCCGAGATATCCGAAGCGCAACATACCCACGACCTCTTACAAGGAGGAAGATATTCCAAGTGAAGATGAATTCTTGTGTAAGAACTTTTGACAGCTCAGTTCTTTTCGCTTTGCCATAAATTTCGAGAAACAGTATGAATGAGTCCCTAGAAGAAGGTCATATATTGCAAATTAAAAATTTTATTTTTAATTTGTAACATATGTTCTTCTTCTTGGACAAGAAGGATTAAATATTAATGAAGATCAAGAGTAGCATATGCCCTTCTTCCACTGTAAGATATGCCCTTCATCTAGATACCCATTCAGTAATTATTTGTTTTGTAAATTGACTTATCTTGTGCTAATTTTGTTGCTCGAATTAATAGAAAAAGAAAGGAATTAAAAAATGTGAGAAGAAAAAAAAAAAAAAAAGATGAAGTTAAAAAAAAAAATCACATTGTAAGCAATGTAATTTGTAAAAGCCTTCCAAGCAAGGCCGGATCTGCATACCCGCAGACCCCGCAGTGCGGAAGGGGCCACGTCTTTAAAGGACCCAATGGCCTAGGAAATTGAATAAATAAATAAATAAATAAATAAAAAAAACTAGCATTAAGACTTGTAACGTTGCAAATACACACTACTGGCGTCCGGGGAGGGGCCCATCAGATTTTGTTTCGGAAGAGCCTAAATTTTAGATTTGGGCCTGTTTCCAGGCAGTTAATTTGTATGCAAATAAATTCTTTTATTTTCTCAATATTTTTTCTTTTTGGTGTCGGTGGGAATTATGAAATTAACGTGTTTTATTCGAGATTTTTTGTGAGACCCCTGTATGGGCAAAGAAAAGAAAGGCTAAAACCAGTGATATTCAAGCTGCAACTTGTAGCAGTTTTGGTAGTGTTCCTATAAAGCAGTTCCTATAAAGCTGTCAACTTGATAAGTTGTCAGTCAGTTTTTTACGCAAGTAGCTAACTTTCAGTTTCACCTTAAAAATTATTGCTTGCTACGGTATTTTAGTGTGGTTTTCATAAAAATACACAATGATAATCTTTAATTTTTAAGTTACGGCTCTTGAGTGACTAAAATTTGAAATTAAAATATTGAAAATTTAACGATATGGACATTTAAAGCAATTAATGTTTTACTGCGTATGCGCGGAAAGATAGTAATTTATAACTTTTATAATCTAAACACTTATCGATCTAATGAGCCGAATTTGAATAGCTCTTGGGTTGGCGACGAATCGGGAAGGATCGTTCGGAAATAATTTGTTTTTATCATGAATTACACTGAGCGATTGCAACTAAATGTTGCAAACTTGCCAAAGAACCTAACGAGTCGTCGCCTATTCAAGAGCTATTCAAATTCGGCTCATTAAACGGCTGATTACTTTCTGAGTTTTTAAGATATTGAACTGAAATTTTGTTATGAGTTGGAGAATCTAGTTGGAGTTTAGATTATGCAAGTTATAAATTGCTATCTTTGGCGCATGCGCATTGGGAAATTAATTGCTTTAAACGTTCATATTTCGTTAAATTTTAAACATTTTAGTTTAAAATTTTAGTGTTATACTTCTCCTGTATGCTATCAATATTTCCGAAAGTTTGGTAAGTTTTGATTTAGAACTTTGCGTGTTTTGTCCCAAAAAAATTCAAAAAAAAAAAAAAATCGGGATTTTGAAAGAAATGCTTATATCTTCATGAATATCAGAGATACATACTCGAAACTATGTAAAATAATTGTACATAGTAGGCTAACTAATGTCTGAAATTTTCAGCTTATTACCAGTTATTTACGATGAGGAATAATCAGAAAACGTTTTTATTTTCCTCAATTTGTTGCTGATCCCCTAAATGCGTGGGCAAATCCATTTTGATTTGAAAATGACAGCGGAAGCATACCTTTTATGTGCCAAAAGTTACAGAACAATTGGTTTCTTATTTCTCGAGAAATCCATAAAAATGTGATTGTTTGAAAGCGTCCCAATGCTTTTGGTCATATAGTGCATCTACTGACTTATTCGCTCTCATTGGGACTTCGTCCATCTGGACATACCGTAATCGAACAAAAGCCGATACACTTAATAAACATGCTCAGTCAATTTTTAAACTGGGAGCTGCAAATATTTTTCACAACAGTGAAAAGTCTGCATTCGTGCAACTTGTAGTAATTCAAGATACTTAATTTTCTCAGTAAGTGCTTAAAAATCTGAAATCCCGAAACGTTCCACAGAAATAACCAGTAATGTTTCAGAATTCTTTTACAGTGTAAATTGATAAAACTTTTACTGAATATTCCTTAAGTATCACTTTTTTTTATGAAGTACTATTGGTACTCGCACGGCTTTGCCCGTAGTAGAAAATTAAAAGATCTTTTGGTTCGCCTGTATATTTTCACAAAATGTATGATGAATTTCTCGCTAATTGGCTTGCAGATGTTACGGTTCCTCGTTATGATAATTTTGTAATTTACTCGTCCATCTTATGATAATTTTGCTCGGGGAAATGTTCTTATAATTGGAATAGAAAAAGACCAAAATCGAATTTTCAAAAAATCACTTCGAGGTGCACACTCCCATGCTACAAATTAATTCTGTGCTAAATTTCATGAAAATTGACAGAACGGTCTAGGCGCTATGCGCGTCTTATAGATCCTGACAGACAGAGAGAGAGAGAGAGAGAGATCCGGACAGAGAGACTTTCAGCTTTATTATTAGTAAAGAATAATGGCAATTCATATTAATTAATAATATGAAGGACTCAAGGCACAAATGTGACAAGCCACAAGGAGCGAGTTTTCGATCAAAATTTGTGTTTCTCACAACTAAAATTGAAATAAACATGACAATAGATCATGTCATTTAATGAAAACATATCAGGTTTTAGTATTGCAGAATATAGAATGTATAATACCTTTGAAAAATTCTACAAATAGTTTTTATAAGTTGAAAATTGGCCTACTAAAAATTCACATCATGTTGCATATCACATTCTTGCCCCGAGCCCTTCATATCATCAAAACAAATGATCGAAAATATGCCTTTTCTTTTGCGTGGAAGTAAATTTACTACTTCTGTTAAATTTGTTATATCTTCCTCCCAGCGTAATTTCCGTGTTCCCAAAGAGTAATTATGGAACTGAATTTAGCAAGTTGTGTACATTAAATATTGTTTTTTCTTTAAAAAAACGTTTGTGAAAAAAAAATCACGTAAATATACAGTACATTTAAAAGAATTTTGCAAGAAAAGCTGACATGATAGAAGTAAGGAGGTTGAAAATTCTGATTCAGCACCATCGACATTATGTAAAAACACTTTTAATACTTTAGGCAACAAACAAAAATTTAAATTCGCGAGCTAGTGTTACACACATGTTAGCTGTGTAATAAACACTGCTAATTTACTGCTTTCCGTTTGTTTTTCCTTTAGATTGCGACTTATGTGGAGATGAGTACGAAGGACACTGTCCAGTGCACGGCCCTATGTTACTAGTGTGTAATCAAAAGGTAATTTTTCATTACCTGGGTAATTCCACGGGTATCTGACTGACATTTTTAGAGCAAAACAGTGTGTATTTTTCAGTATACAACCCAAACTTTACGTTGATCATTTGTTGTTGATTATTGTATTTTTTAAGCTAAATTAAATGGTGTTATTGAATTCTTGAAACATATTTGAAAAAAAGTATCAAAAATATGGTAACTGACTGACACGCTACTTTTTTAAATGTCAGTCAGTTACCGTGTTTTTAACAAATTTTTAAAAGTCAACCAAAATATGTTTCGAGAATTCAATTATGCCATTTAATTCAGATTAAAAAATACAGTAATCCAAAAGAAAAGATCGTTTTCACAAAGTATATTTTGCATTGAACGTTGCAAAATACTTACTGTTTTGCTCTAAAAATGTCAGTCAGTTACTCGTGGAATTGCCCACCTATTTTAATCAAAAATTGCACTTCTTATCTTTTATGCAACAAGTTTAATGAAAAATATAATTCCAGTACATTTTTATAAAATGTATAATTGGCATGCTTTTAGGTAAAATAAAACTGCCGTTTTGACATAAAAAATAAATAATAAAACAATAATGTGTTTAAACACATGAATAATAATAATAATAATTTTTAAAAGAATCTAAAAAAGAGGTAAATCAAAGCCAAATAAATTTTCATGTGTTTTATGACTCGAAGATTTTTGTTGTTTTCTATCACGCGAACCAACAGAATGAATGTCTTACAGTAAAGTGCCCATACTTGTGGCAGTTCTGAACTTTTACCTTTTAAAGAAGAACTTTTGACTTTGAACATATTGTTCCTATGTATTCCGTTTAAACAAAATAGTAGTCTTGCCTTATGTAAATCATTTTTAATTTAGTAACTCATTTTTATTTCGATAAACTTTTCGACAAACATATTTTCATTCATTTTTACTCCTCCATTATATACATGCGAGAAACATTATATTTTTAAAATTCCAGGTTCCGAAAGGAGTACCAGGCCGGGCGAAGGAAGCTCCTCCTTTCCTGTCTGTTGGATATTCGGGCATCCGGAAAGCCGGACTCGGCATCTGGTCGGAAAAGTCTCTTCCACAGGGCACCGTCTTCGGACCCTACAAAGGAGATATCACACGGGAGCGCTGGAAAACCAAACGGAGTGGATACGCCTGGAAGGTAAATCATGAAATAACTTTTATTTTTGTCCCTCAGAAGCTAGTAACAATCGAGATTTCAGTGTGATCTTTACTGTTGTAAGGTACGCAAGCTGCTCCGCCGACAAAGTAGAGGTTGCTAGTGTAGTAGTAACAAATACCATCTTTGGTAGTAATGCAGAAATTCCAATGATTTTATATACGTTTTGGAGTTCAAAGGAAGCTCTGATTCAGTGTTGGACATACTAAAACCAAAATAAATTTGATGCAGGGAGAAGCGAAGGGATGTAAGTAGCAAAATTCAAAATTTGGAGATACCTTCAACGGATGGTAGGTGAACCTCTCCTCTGTCTTGGCCAAGAGATGGTACAAGTAGCCCTGTTCGGTGCTGCTGTATAGCATGATTTAGAGATAAAAATGCAATGAAAGTCTACCTAGGGACGTTATTTTTAAACGCGTTTTACTCAAAATTTGGAAATGTCCTTTTACATCCCTTTGCTTCTTACTGCCTCATTTGTCGTGGAGTTTTTTTCCCCCAACACACTGATTATGATTTGTGACTCCGAAAACATAATAAGCTGTTGCAATTCCAAGCACACAATAATGCACAATACATGATAAATATGTGTATACATGAATACTCACCTCACATACCTAAATTAATTAAGGGGGGGGGGAAGCGTTCTAGATTTATCCAAATAAAGGGTGGGGTGCGGGAACTTTCTTTCTTGATTTTGGCATTCAAAAATGTGGAGCATCACAAAGTGGTGGGAAGAGGCTCAACGGAAAGATCTGAGTGGGAAGTATTGTTACATCATGCTTTGGTCGAGACAGCATCGCGCTTTAACTGTGGTACTCTAATGGCCGCTCGACCGGTATGGGAACTTAAATTGGCCTGCACGCTCCCCTGATTTAGTACCGAGTGACTATTTCCTGTGGGGTTATCTGAAGTCGCGGTTTTATGACGATCAAGAACTTTGGAGGACATGAAGAACCGCATCCAAGCCGAAACTACAAATATACCATTACACATGCTCCAAAGAGTTGACCAAAAGTTCCGAATTCGACTAAATCATTGTATTGACAATGCAGGTTAACACTTATAAGATATTGTTTTCAAAACAGTGTAATGCATTATCTTCGTATACTTGAACAAAATTGCTTTTTTATTCGAGCATACAAGCCAGCAATACTGAAAAAAGATTAATGAAAAAAAAAGTTATTCTTTCTTTATGTGCAATGCGTTTATATTCAAATGAAAGTCTATACCTTTTTTCTGAATAAAGATAGAAAACAAGAAAATATGCTTTAACTTTCAAATTTTTTCTCCTCAAATAAACTTTAAAACAAAAAACATTAAAATAAAATATAAAAAATGTGTTTTAATTCTAGACTATTTTTTAAAACCTTAAGCTTGGATCGCCCTAAAAAGTATGAAATAATCTAAGCATATAATTTCTTGATTGCAACACCCAAAACTGAAGTTGATCTTAATATATGTATGTTTGTTTTAGTTCTATAGCAACCAATAAAATTAAAATTAATAGTTTGAGATAAGAAATATAGGCGGTATAGTAAAAGCTATTCGTACACAAATGCGTACCGCCTATCTCTTTTCGCAAATTTTTGACTTTAATTTTGTTAGCTGCGATGACTACTTCTGTATGAAAGGATGTAAGTATGTCCGGTTTAATCTTCAAAACTATAGGACCGATTTTAACCATTTTTTCACAATAGAAAGCTATAACCCCAGGAAGAAATATAGACAAAAATTTATTTCTAAAAATCTGAGTTTAAAAAAGTTATTATGGAAAACAGTAAATTTCATGTAATTTCCCTATTAAATGATTAAATATAAAACCCATTGTTGCAAAAATGTGTTGCCTTACAACAGCAGTATTAATAGTAATCATAATGAAAATTTTGAAACAAGGCTTTTCTGGAGCAAGCATTAAATTTGCTCACTACTAGCCGGGTACCCAGCGCTGCCAGGGCATTCAATTCAATAAAAATAGTGATTTTTTTCCTTTTGCTAACGCTACATTTTGCAAACTAAGGGAAACATAGGAGAGATTTTTTTTATATTTTAAATCCTTGATTTTGTTAGAAAATGAGCGATTAGGTTAAAATAAATAGAGATGGATTAGAAATTTTTGAGATACGTGATGTAAGTAGACTGAAGCCGCCGCAGGCGGCATTCTTGGCGATAGCACAAAACAGAACTGGAGATAGATATAGAAAATATTTTATTTATATTCATGTTGATAAAGATAGATATAGATTGATTAATACTGCAGCCAACTTTTTTAAAAGGATAAAAAAGGTGAAAAGGGTAAAAAGACGTAAAAAGGTGAATGACAAGAAAGACAAATAGCCGCCGTAGGCGGCTTCTTGCATAGATAGGACAATGGCGTTAAAAGGCGACCCAGCTGGTCGCCGTAAGTGGCAAGTACATACATATATTAAGATCAACTTCAAAGTTTGGGCATTGCAATCAAGAAATCATATACTCAGATTATTTCACACTTTTTAGTGCGATCCAAGCTTATAGAAATAGTCAACGTAGAATTAAAAAACGTTTTGTATATTTCATTCCAAAAATCAACTGGATCGTAGCTGAAAATAACCAAATTTAGACTTCCCCCGAATTCAATTGTGTATTAATTTTTCAAATGGATCTTTTTGTTTCATTTCATTTTCGTTTCAGACTCGCAAAAACGCTCGCACAAACCATTTCATCGAAGGGGCAGATGAGAAATCCTCGAATTGGCTCCGGTTCGTGAATTGCACCAACGTGGAGGAAAAGCAGAACCTGGTGGCCTTCCAGTTCCGCAAAGATATCTACTACAGGACGAACAAAGCCGTCCTGGAGTTCACGGAGTTGTGTGTCTGGTACGGAGATGCCTGCGGACGAGAATTTGGGGCGCAAATTGAGAGAAAGGTTTCATTGTCACAGGAAATCAGACCAAGTAAGACTTTCGGACGTAATCAAAATACTGTTCCTAAATTCCCTATTACGTTCGCATCCAAACGTGGTTTCTTTTACATTTCGGTTTTCCATGTGTATTATAAAAATGCAACCAAAAAATTCACTCTGACCACCACAGGGTCCATTTCGACGAATTTAATTGTAATGTCTTTACTTATGTGTATGAGTATTGTGCGTTCACAATGAAACGCAACTTTGCTCCGCCTTCTCGAACGCCGTTTTCAGTTTAGCACGGAGTGATCAATAAACACATTCCTGTGCTTGTAAATGAAACAACTTTTAACTTTACAAGCAATTAAATGTGCAAAAGTCTTTGTATCCTCTTCGTCACTTGATTTGCTTGTCTGCTATTATTTTCGTCTTTCACTGTAAAAAAATTCGAAACGTCCCTGATTCTTTCGCGGAACGCTTCGAGAATTCACAGGTTTTCACCAATTTCCTCAGAAAATTAAGTATCTTTGTCAAAAAGTTTCCTGAATTACTACAAGTTGCACGAATATAGACTTCTCATTGTTGTGAGAAAAATTTTAGCTACCAGTTTAAAGATTAACTTGGCGAATTTATTATATGTATATTAGACTTCACAGCATGTTTATTGCTCGTCCAGATTGACTAAGCTCCCAATGAGAGCAAATGAGTCTCTGGGCTCCACGAGTTGCACGCATGTGAGATGCTTGGTACTTACTTGCAATTCTAAATTAGGTTTGGCCATGGTTGCAAAAAAATGCTCATAGAGCTTTCTTGGTAAATTAAGAAGGCGCCAAGCTATTTCTTAAAACGCACTAATTTTTTCTCAGAAGGTTTAAGTAACATGACTGGCTTTAACCGGAGATATTTTTGTATTATTTAGAAAGATTTAGGGATGATTCCAGGAAAGGCACTGATTTTTCGTGGAAAACATTTTAGTTTTTTTGCAAGATATATTACTGGCAGAAATAACACATCAGTTGCCCATTATTTTCCAGGAACGGTTCTGGATCGTTTTTAGTGTTCTTAACTGTTAAAAAGTGCTGTTTTTACAGAAAAATGTCATGATCATAAGCTATCTCCCTAAAACAACAAAAAGAAACGTCGATACCACGTTACGTAAACGGAGCCAAGTGCCATCTCCTGGTAAACGGACAATATACCTCGTGATCTAGAAATTAGTATTGTTTAACGTAAACATCTTTAACTTGATTGTTGCAGGTAAGGGACATTTAACCAATGTCCTGAATTCTTATTTCAACATAATTTAACTGAATTTAAGGTCGAGAGACAGCACAAGATTGAAGAAAGAAATATATTTGTTAAAAGCAGGTTAAAACATTGTTAAGGTTTACACGCGCGTGTGAAAAAAAATGAAGCTAGCCCTGACCGCCACAACACCGTCAGTTTTACACGTTGGAAAACACACTGTTGCTACACAAAATAGAAAAAGGTTAATTTGCATAAACATTAATCAATAAATAACATTAATAAGTAAATAAGAACACAATACATTGAAAATATTCTACAATGGGGTAGTACTTTTTGTCACTGAAATTGATGGAATAAGCAAAAAAAAAAAAAAAAAAAAAAAACAATATGGACTCAGAAAATACTTTTATTTTCCCAACAGTTATTTTTCAATTAATTTTTTAAAATGTCCTATTCTTCAAACAAGGCCTGGTCTTTATGACGTCACAAATGATGCACTATGGCGCATCTTTCTATCGTATTTCCACGTTATGATAATCAAGAAGCGAACTAGAATTGCGCTCATAGACTAATAATAAGAGTAGACCGAGCTTTCCCAGACTTGCTGATGAAAAAATTGGTTCATGGATACATCATGTGACTGGTGGAAGGCTTGGCGAAAACTTTGACGGCATGGTTGCTAGATGGCAACATTATCTATAGTTTGGCACTCGACTAGTATTTTAAGACGTAATATGTTTTCATTATAATTTTTTTCCAGGTGCAGAGATTGAACTGTTTTTCTTTTAGTTATGAATTATTTAGACATTAGTAATTAGTTTTTCATCACAGTTTTCAGTAACTTTTATTTCATTTGTAACTGCTACGTCAGCGTTGGTATGAACGTAATGGCGTAAACGTTTTGCGTTAACGCAAAAATGTACTAATCGATATCTTAAATTGAAAGTGTAGGTAAAAATCTTACCATCTGCCGGTCCTTTTTGGGTGCTTGCATCTTTAATTGCTTAGAGAGTTATTGAAATTGATTAAAGAAAATGCACAGTACTATCTAAACGAAAAACTCACTATATTAACAAAATATTTACAACTTAGAATAAACAAATTCACAAATTGGACAACATAAAAGATAATTCTTCCGTGGTCCATCAATTCTATTTATTTTATTTCTCGCGGACGTTGATCGTCTGCTACGATCAACGCCCGCTGTTGCTAGGATATCCACCAGTCACATGGTTTGGTTTATGAGCAGCAAAAGGGTTGCCATAGCTCGGTCTATTCTTATTATTAGTCTATGATTGCGCTCTACACTTGCTATCAACCATATCGTTGCCAATACACGTGAGTAAAGATGCAAATTAAATATTTTGGACCGTGAATGGCAACACTGAATGGCATTTCATCATTGTGATGTCATCGGCAGAAGCGTTTAAACGATGAAAAAGCACCGACTTAAGTAGTTTTTTAAAAATATTAAACTTAAAGGAATTATTTAAGAAATGCTCAGATTCTATGTTTTTAAGCATGCTCTTTCATAAAAAAATACTTTTAAAATTTTGGAAACGGCCCCATTTAAATTCTCTATTTTCAGTTCCAACAAGTATGGTATAGATATAGGTAACAATTGAGACACGTGCGAGAAATGACGTGGAATTTTATTGTAACCACGAAAAAAAAATCGTGCACTGGATTTTTATGCAGTATGGCGCTTTACCACATACGTGTGGAAGATCTCTTGCTTGCTTCGTTTGATGATTATCGCATGCTGAGCCGCCACTTTCGTCATGCTTAGCCTCCCAGGTATCTCACAACGTGTGATTATTAGCTCTGGGGATACCCGAAGTCAACAGTTACCGCGATGGACCGATCTTTAAAGGATGCTAAACGATTTATCCAACGCCAATGTCTCATCATAATTCCTTTTTTTTTTTCAAAAACTTTTTGTATACAATAAGACTGCATGTTATTTCAAGCATGTTTGTGAGTTTCTATTTATCCACATACATTATTCCATGCCTTCAAGAGAAATTCCGTAGGATTCAATTGCTTAGAACCTTCCGAAGTTACTAAGAAAGCTCCAGAAGCATCAATGCAACCATGGTCAAACCGTTAAGCTAGAAATGCAAGTAAGAAACAAGGTTCTCGGTTGCCTCCAATTCTTGTCGTCTTACAAAGCTGCAGTTATTCAGATACTTATTAGCTCCCATTGGGAGCTTAGTTGAGCTGAACGAGCTGTAATCGAACTGAAGACGATACTTAATAAATACACTCCATTAATCTTTTAATGGGTTGCTAAAAATATTTTTTCACACCAGAGAGGAGTCTGCATTCGTGCAATTTAAAGCAATTCAGGAAACTTTTTTTTACAAAGATACTTGATTTTACCCGGAAATATGGGGAAATCCATGAAATTCCGCAACGTTCTACGGTAATAATCAGAAACGTTCAGGAATTGGTTTACAGTGCTCGATCACATCTCCTTTCGGAAAAAAAATAAATAAAAATTATATCAAAATCAGATTATCTGCTTCGTTTACGGTGCCACATACAAAGACACAGCCACGCCAAACTTATTACCCCTTCCCTGTTGCTACGGGGGTTTAAAACATGCTTTTAATATGCAAATATTTTAACCACATGAAACATAATTTAATTTATAGACGTACTGATCTTTTAAGATAAATAAATTCCTTTGTGCTGAACAGTAAAGTAAGACAAAACAACGTTAGAAGAAGCACAAATTTGTAAATTACAGCAGACACGTGTTTCGGCGTTACAGGGAACGCCTTTTTCAATGCAAAAAACAATGAGCTTATGGATGAAAAGACATCCGACAAAAGCAGCGGATTAGCCAAACACCAATGACAAAGTTATAAACCGATCAGAAACCAATAGGAATGCAAGCAAAGGCCAAGAGCTTTCTCTTAGGTACGAACCCAGAAAGAAAGAAATCAATTGGACAAAGATTAAGCCGAAGCTTAAACAAAAAGAAAAGAAATTATTCAGTAACCATGAACCGCAAGAAAGGAAAAGCTGAATGGAAAACCATGAAATAAAATAAACAGAAACAAAAAATATTCGAAAAAAGGAAAAATAAAGATAAATAGAAGAAAATTGGGGGGGGGGGGGGTCAATCAAGACAAAAAGGTAAAAATAAATAAAGGAAGATCGATAAAAATGAATGGGGGAAAAAGGGGGGGATGGGGAAAGGACAGTATTAAAGATATGGGAGCCAAATGTTAGAAAAATATGGAACTGCACTAAGATCGTCAACTAAGTTAGAACTGTTCCTCAAAATATGAAAGGATTCCCAAAAGTCAAGATCTGATGAATTGGGGCATTTTTGGATAATCTGATTAGAGTTAAAATCAAAAGAGTGATTCGAATCCCAACAGTGTTCAGAAATATTAGACTTATTTAATTGTTGTTTTTTCACATAATTTTGATGCTCTTTCAAGCGATTTTTTAAAGCACGCCGAGTCTGTCCAATATAGGCAAGTTTACAACTACAATTAAT
The DNA here is from genome assembly GCF_026930045.1 of Uloborus diversus. Taxonomy (NCBI): domain Eukaryota; kingdom Metazoa; phylum Arthropoda; class Arachnida; order Araneae; family Uloboridae; genus Uloborus; species Uloborus diversus. The sequence continues at coordinate 141,527,736 of NC_072738.1, forward strand.
TCTGTAAATTCCACAACAATTAAGAGGGTGAATAGGATCTTTAAGAGAAGAGAATGAAAGTTTATTAATAGGAGAGAACACCACCTGGAATTGGAAACGTTTTAGAATCTTAGCAACCTGATAGCTTACAGATGGAAAGAATGGCAAAACAACCAAATTCTTTCTGATGAAGGTTCGATTAAGAACATTAGTTTGGGATTTATTTGAAAGTTTTTTATAAATGGAATCAATCAAAGTTGGCGGATAGTCTCTATCAATTGCCACAGCTTTAAGATAATTAAGTTCCACTTTGAGAAGTTCCGACGAAGAACAAATATTAATTGCGCGATAAACAAAAGAATTGAAAGCAGAATATTTTTGATTTGGAGGATGAGACGATAGTCTATGAGGAGGTAAAGAAACAGCAAAAGATTTGCGATAAACAGTAGTTTCAAAACCTATTTCAGTACGAGAAACAAGTACATCAAGAAATGAAATGCAATTATTCCGTTCTTTCTCACAAGAAAACTGAATATGCGGATCAATAGAGTTTAAAATAGATAAAACCTCATCACTCTCAAACTGATTCTAGTTCATTAGAACAAAACAATCATCAACACACCTCACATAAAATTGAAACTGCAGTTTTTGGAACAGCTTAACCTCAAAATAATGCATGTAAATATCACTAAGAATGGGGCTAAGTGGGTTTCCCATAGCCAGACCATCTAACATGATATAAAATTTCCCATTAAAAACAAAAGTACATTGCTTAAGACAAGTACGGGTAAGGAAAATTAAATCCTCAATTTCCGTATTGGTGAAATGAAATTCAGAAAGTCTTCTTCTAACGTTGTTTTGTCTTACTGTATTGATCTTTTACTTGAAACTATACTTTTTGCGAAACTCAAAATTGTTATGAATAACTATTCGCAATCATTACAAAAATTCTGAATGGCTAAGATTTCTCTTGTTTCAGGGGAACAGCCAGCCGGAGTGGAGTGCGACCTCTGCCACTCCCTCTTCTCCTCTTCCGCAATGATGGAGAAGCACCGGAAGAAACATCCGCACATAGGGAAGGACCGGAGACACTGCTGTCCTCAGTGCGAATACTCCACAGACGTAGCCACTAATATGAAACATCACCTGGCCGCCCACGACGGAGTGAAGCCTCACGAGTGCCCCGTGTGCTTCAGAGCCTTCACTCTGAAGCACAATCTCGTCCGGCACGTCCTCACGCACATAGGAATCCGGCCCTTCCGGTGCGGTGCGTGCGGAAAGGGGTTCACGCACAAGGGCAACCTCCGCAGTCACGAGCGGATCCATAGCGGGGAGCAGCCCTTCCTCTGTCCGGAGTGCGGGATGAGATTCCGATTCCAGAATAATCTCACCGATCACCTCCGGACTCACACGGGACAGAAGCCCTACAGCTGCAGCCATTGCCCTTACAGGAGTGCACAGTCATCTGATCTGAGGTGTCACGTCATCGCCCATCACTCGAAGGCCTATCCTCACGTGTGCGAAGAATGCGGGAAAGGATTCGTAAGGCCTTCACATATGATCAAACACAAGACAAAGGCACATACAAATAATTAAAAAATATAATTTACCGTTTCGAAAGGCGACTAACTGTTTGTAACTTAATTAAGTAATGTATTTTTGTCGCTTTATTAGTGAAATTAACTTTTAAAGTTGTAGTGTTAGCTTAAAAAAAAGGAGAGACGTAGTATAAAGAAGAGGGAAATATATGGAAGAACGCTTCCATTTTTTACAGACGTAGACTAGCTCCGTTGTCATTAAAAGTATGTTATGTTTTGCATTGAAATGTTTTAAATGCATGTTTAGAAAACATTTCTATTTCAAAATTCTTTATCGGTATGATATGCTTGTATATGTAAGAATATAAATAGTAAATAAAGCAGAAAATAATTATGTGTTCATGTATGTTCCTATTCAAATCCACAGTTTACATCGGATCTCGACCAAATCTGGCAGGGAGGTACTTGGACACCCGAGAAGGAGCGTAGTGGGGTTTTTGAATGCTTTTCGCATTCAAAAACCCCACTGAACGGCATGAACCGAACCGTTCGAATTTGAATTTTAGGACCCAAAAATGGCATTTTTCTAATATGAGAGCGAAAAAAATGCTCGCAAAAATTAATAAAATATCCATAAGAAACCCATGATTTTTCTGCAGCAGATAAAATTTGTTCCAAGGTAATTACGAGGTGAGATCAAAAAGTACTGTGAAAGAATTTTTATAGTAAAAACTGCGGACGCTACATCTATATGCTGGGATTTGTCCAGTAGCGTGATCAGCTGAGACAGGCAGGGACAAGTTGTAACAATTTCGAACTTTCAGTCAGTTGCCAGAGCCGCTAGAGTGAGGTTGAGTTTATCGGGTCTGTCGCGCAACATGGATTTCGAAAACCGCATTAACATTGTTTTGTTTTAAGTTGCAAAAAAAAAAAAAAAACGTCAAAGAAGCTCACGAAATGTAAAAATATGTGTACGGTGATAATGTGGTAACTCTGAAGAAGACTGTGTACAAGTAGTATGACCGATTTATAAAGAGAAATGAGACTCTTGAAGACGACAACGTGCGAGACATCCAGTAACCTCATAAACAGAAGAGAATGCGCAAAAAGTGGAAACAATAATTCGTTCAAACAGCCGAATAACTATTCGAGATCTATCGGAAGACCTTAACATCTCATATGGCTTCGTTTAAAACATTTTAACTTATAATTTGCAAATGAGACGAGCGAGGATACAATTTACTTTCAAACTTTTGAGTGATAAACCGGAGGAAAACCGTGTTTCGCGAGTTTTTGGTCGAAAAATGTGTTTCTGTCTGTTCGCATCCGCCATACTCACCGGATTTAACACCATGCGGCTTTTGGCTATTCTCAAAAATTAAAACTGTGCTGAAAAAAAGCGTTTTGATATCTTTGTTGACACTGAAGGCGCCACGACCGATCAGATGAAAGCTGTGGCGACACAAAATGCCATGCAAATGAACAAACCCGTGAATTAATTATGGAAATTCAATTAAAAAAAACTGTTGTGAAAATGAAAGTATTTTCAGGGCCCATGTTATTTTTTTTTGCTAATTCTATCCATTTCAATGACTAAAGGTAGTACTTTTGACTGAAGGAAACCACCCCATTACTGTGCAAAACTTCGCGACTATGAGTTAATGTCTTCTGCTCTGGCAAGAGACTTGAATTTTTGAGATTTTTAGAAATGCATCAAAAAAAGAGAAAATTTTCAAAATATTTTAAATTCCTCTGAACTTCAAGCTTTAGTGCGGTTATTTTTTTTAACTTCCTAACACAAACTACCTCGTAAAATTTCAAGCCTGTGAGTTAATTTTTTTTTTGCTCTGATAGGAGGCTTGAATTTCGAGAATTTTACATAAAATTCCTTCAATAAGAGTGCTACATTACAAAGTAGCTACGTACCTAATACCTTGCAATACTTCAAGTTTTTAATCGCATCAACTGCAAAAGACCACCCCTTGAACCAGGTCCTTCCTGTAAGGAATCAGAGTGAAGGGGGTCAGTGGCCCCCTTACTTAAAAATAACATTTTTACACATAAGTGGGAGTGGCTCTGTAGTTTTTGATAAAATTTCATGGAGTTCACGCCCTTTCTCCCCCCAGGAAAAATCGAAATAACGGCTTGTCTCTAACTGAAATAGGCATTATTTCGTTGTTTATGCGAGAAAAAAAAATATAAATTGATTAAATATTTGTTAGAAGTTGTCTGTTGTATCTGGTGCATGTTTCAAAATATTTTCACTTCACTAGATTAATAGCTATAACCATTCGCCAATTGGAGCAAAAGTTTCGCAGACCCCTCCAGTGGCTATTTTCTTTTTACATCTTAACGAACTCTCATTGCGGCATCTCCTCCAGTTTGTTGATGGTTCAACATCAGTCAGGCTCCAAATCTTACTCCAGTAAAATTAGAAAAAATCTGTGTGACTCTGAAAAACGTCCCATAGTTGGTTTTACGACATTAGATTGCTAGTTGACCTAACGATATTTAGTAAAGACCAACAATATTTATTACTAATGCCGTAAAGCATGCCGTACATATGCCGTTACACATGCCGTAAAATAAGGCGTAGGCTCTCCTTATCTTACTAACCACGATCTGGGTACGCTAAATATGTCTCTCTGTCTTAACAGCTAACAAAATATTAAGATTGTATACTTTAACTATAAAACCACCAACTGAGTTTCAAATCTTGATCTAGTTTATTAATGCTTATACTCCATTCTGATTTAGAATAAAAACCAACCATTCTATTTGAGAGACGAAGCTAAGCATACGTGGGAATTCCTTCGTGCATCAAGATACTTGCCAAAAAAGTATCAATATAATTGATTCCGTCAATTGCTCGAAAATTACATTTTTTAGTTTTAATAACGCATAGTTTTCAAGTTTTATAAGTAACTAGCAAAAATACCCGGCGTTGCCTGGGTCAGTAATAATTATGAGAAAAAATCGTTACTTGCTTTTGTTTTCTGTTTTAAGTGAAAGAATTTAAAACACGTCTTTTTGACGTGATTAAAAATAGAGTTTCTTCCTTACCCATAAAACTAAAATAACAATAAGTATAATGAACGAAATAAGTATTGATTTAGAAACGAAAGCACAATATTTAAGCATATACAAATTTCCACAGTATGACCATGGAGTATAAAACCTTCTCTGTATGGCTATTGAAGTACGAAGTGTTTAAAAAAATGTAGCTGTGCTCGTAATCCCCTCATATACTTGCTTTAGTTATTTTGGGAAATTTCAATCATTGTGGGCTCTTGGTGCGATTTTACCGAATTTGCGGGAATCGTTTTGGGATACGTTCGATGATGCTCCCCCTACTTTCCTTACTTTGTAAAACGATATGATATTAATTTTCGTTACAGAGATATTGTCGCCAGATGCTGAGATACTTTTGGCCACCATAAAATGGCGCTAAAGAGTTTCATCCGAAATGCTCGCAAAGTAAGTAGTAAAATTTGGCGATTGTTTGAAATTGTGCAAAAAGGAAAATTAATGGAAGTTTTTGTGCTGTTTATGGATTTGCTTAATTTAGTTGCTGGATTTTTTAACATAATAAAAAAAGTTTTTTTAAAGATTCTTTGATTGGCAATATTTTGTTTACATGGTGAGAGCTGAGAAACATTATGACGCAGTCTTTGACTTCAAAAACAGCGACAATTGAAAAAACTGCCAAATGCATCTGCTACTGAAATCTTTCTGTATTAATTTTGGCGAGGTTTCTGCTGTTAGATTGGATAATAATTAAAAAATCCAATCAGCACAAATAATAAAAGAAAAAAACCCATTAATTACACTAAAATTACGTTTAAATGGAAAATAATCAATCAAATCTAGTATTATTAGCCAATCTTGGGGGAAAAAACGTTACTTTAAGATTTGACTTGAGAAAAGCCTCAAACAGTCAGACGAAACACAAAAACATTCAACAATTCTAACTATGAACTGGGAGTTGAGATGATACACTAAATAATGAATTGGGTTGAGGAAGCCTTCGAACATGGACCAAAAAAAGCTCATAACTCGTTTTTCATACAACTTAGAACTTTCTAACAAATGCCATCTTCAGCAGAAAAAAAAGCGCTTTCGATGGACCCACAATTTTAATATGTGCACGTATTTTTTCACCGTCATATTGGGGCATTTATGCGAAAATTTGGGCAAATTAGAATAAAAAAAGAACTATCAATCGGATTTTTTTCGAACTGGTCTACAAACCTCCCCAGTACCAAAAACAACAAAGGGTGAAAGTTTCAGCCAAATCTGCCGGGTAGTTTCTGAGATCTTAGGGAACAAATTTACCAAACTCCATTTTTATATATATAGATTTTATAATTTTTCCATCATTGAATAGAAATCTTTGAATGTCCTAAATGCAGTTCTAATTTTTTGTATATTTTTTAGAGAGTTTTTGTAACCGTATAAAAACATTGATTTTTAATCGAACTTTTTCTTACATGCAATTAGATTACATAATTAAAGACCTTGTGAATTTTGAATCTCTACCCACTTCAACAGCCACACGACAAAAAAAAAGTTTTTTTTTTCCATTGCAATTTAGACCTCTTGCCAGAGCAGAGGAAATTAACTCAGAGAAAGAAACTTTGCATAGTAATTTGTACTAAGAGTTTACAAAACTAATGACAGGGTCGTTATTTCGAATTTTTCCAGGGGAGGGAGAGGGTAAAGGGCATGAGCTCAATAAAATTTTATCAGAAAACCACAAAGCCACGTCCACTTATTGATAAAAGCGCTAGATTTTTAATACAAATACAAATGCGACGACCAGCAACAGGCTCTTGGCCCAGCTAGGCTGGTTCTAGTCAATTTATTAGTCCCCAATGGAGATCAATGTCTCTATTAAAGCTATCCAATGCCTTGCTCATTACCAGCTCTTCCGGTAAGCTGTTCCAAGTGCCCACAACCCTACTAAAGTGGTAGTTTTTCCTTATTTCCAGGCTAGCCTGAGATTTAAATAGCTTAAAACAATGACCCCTCGTCCTGCTTTCGGTGCAGAAATTTAATCCATTAACATCATTCATTTTGATAAGTTTAAACAAATGAACCACGTCTCCTCTGATCCTCCTTTGTTCCAGGCTATACATATTAAACCTATTAAGTCTGGTATCATAATCTAAATCTGAAAGTCCCCTTACTAGTCCAGTTAACCTTATTTGAACCTTTTCCAATACACAAATATCTTTCTAAGTAGGTGGAATTGACCCCTTTCCTTCTAAAATTTTAAATTACGGACTTGGTTCAAGGGGATGTCGTTGATGTGATTAAAAATTCATTGTAGCGTATTAGGTATGTAGCTACTTTGTAATGTGTCGCTCGTATTTAGAAATTTTATGTAAAATTCTCAAAATTCAGGCCTCTTGCCACAGCAGAAAAAAAAACTCACAGAGTTGAAATTTTACGCAGTAGTTTGTGTTAGGAAGTTAAAAAAAATTACCGCGCAAAGGTTTTAATTTCAGCGGAATTCAAAATAGTTTGTAAGTTTTTGTTTGTTTTCTTTTTATTTGTTGTTTTTCTAAAAGTCTCAAGAATTTAAGTCTCTTGCCGGAGAAGAAATTAACTCAGAGTCACGAAATTTTGCAGTTATTACTGTTAGGGAGTGACTAATTTTTCTCACTAATACTAAATGCTCTGCAAGATTTCGATTTTTTCTGCCCATCCTAATATATATGTATACACTACATCACCAAAAGTATTGGATCAATGCTGACATCAACTAGGAAATGGACTCTATTTTATTTATTTATTTACTCTTTAATGTGCTATAAAATCTTCCTCAATTATTCCTAACTAGACATTCTATGTCTTTATAATACAATTAGAAGAATGAATCTTCTTTATCTTTACTAATAATAAAGCTCTAAGTCTCTCAGTCTGTAGGATGTCTGGATCTCTGTGACGCGCATAGCGCCTAGACCGTACGGCCGATTTTCATGAAATTTGGCACAAATTTATGTAGTTTGTAGCATGAGGGTGTGCACCTATAAGCGATTTTTTGAAAATTCGATTTTGTTCTTTTTCTATTTCAATTCTAAGAACGTTTTCCGGAGCAAAATTATCATAAGATGGACGAGTAAATTACGAAATTATCATGACGTGGAATGGGAGAGCAAATGAACATAGCCAATTGGCGAGAAATTTGTCATCCATTATTTGTAAATATACAGGCGAACCGAATGACCTTTTAATTTTCAACTACGTGCAAAGCCGTGCGGGTACCACTAGTTTAAATATAAGTCAAGTGTTTTGCAAAACGAAGAATTTTTCATTTTTTCAATTAAATTGTGATTAATACTTATAAAATATCTTTATATGAATTTCCTTATTCTTAGGCTAGTAAATTAATCTGTCTCGAAGAATAACAGATATAATTGAGAAATGAAATTTAATTCTGGAATTTGAAGTGAAAATAATACAAATAAACAAGTAGATAAAAAATATTGCCTACGTGCTGATTTCACACTGTCATGAGACAAGATATCTTGTTATTTTGTTGTCACGACAATATGTATGTATTTCAAAAGCAAGATCATCTTGCCTATAGATTAATATCACACTGTCAGATCAATATTTTAACATTTTCCTCTCATGACAATGTGTATGTAAGATTACAAAAGCAATCTCATCTTGCCTAGAGCTTGATTTCACACTGCCAGATCAATATTTTAACATTTTCCTCTCATGACAATGTGTATGTAAGATTACAAAAGCAATCTCATCTTGCTTAGAGCTTGATTTCACACTGTCATTTCAACATCCTGATATTTTCTAGTCATGACAATACTTATGCAGCATTACAAAAGCAGCCTAATTTAATTTTTCCTGATATTATGCTGCGTACACCTTAACAGTCAATATGTGGCAGCACGCTGACAGCATAAAGGGAGTAACACAACTTTACTGAGGCAGCATTGGGGCAAGATTATTTTTCCTTATATGTCAACCTTTATGCAATACGGAGGCAAGATATTTTGCTTACTAGAAAAAAATTTAAATGGGCGATAACATAAAGAAACATTGAAAGACTGAAAAGTTTCAGTCAAGAGTTCCTGAGTTTCTGCTGAGTCATGAGTTCATGCTAACTAAGTTGCTGTTGCTAATGCTATGCTAAGATAATTAGAAATTTATTCAAAAAAATTTAAATGAAAATATTGTGTTGAAGAAATAGATCACGAGATGGCAGCACTACTGAATGACTAACTTGTTGGCATAACTGCTGTATACTTTGAATAGTAAAATGTAATTTAACTCTTTTTTAAATCTTATAGTTATAGATACAGTTAGATTAAAAGTTTCAACATTAGCTGAAAAGATGTTTGCAAAAATGAGTACGAAGAAGAGAACGAAAGGAGATCTTTATGGCGGCAAGCAAAAGGAAAATAATTCGCTAGCAAAGGAAATATATCTGTATAATATATAATACATACGAGTATACTGTCTCCAAATTCCTTCCGATGATAATCATCGAATTTAATCGATTAGATAAACATTTCTATGAAATAACATTTCTATGTTTATTTTGAGGGGCCTTCTCCCTTGTGGGTTACTTCTCAAAATGAGTGAAAATGTGAATGAATTTAAAGCCTTAATAGGTTTTTACGTTTCATGTAACAAATTCGAACAAAATGGTTTAAATTTGTCCCATTCTGAACGGTAAAAATTCAGAGAAGGAAAGTATGTGATGAAAACAAAAAATAAAAGATAAAACTTTTCATCGCAGAAAGTGACGTTTATGTTGAATGCTTTAAATTTTTTTATTTTTATCTAAAACATTTATTTATTTATTTATTTATTTATTTATTGTATTTGAAATTGTTTATGCTTATTTTCGTTTTTGGCGAATCCTTAAAAATAAAACCTTTGAGCGAGTTGATTGACAACAAATCAAGCGGAAATGTAGAATCATATCCAGAGTATTCGGTTTTTTATCTTCTTGTTTGATATGATACAGACAGAAAGAAACTAGTATGTTGTGGCCATCACGAAACTTTCTTCTATATTTTTCCTTTTTCTGATCCCTCCCCATGCTTGACGAGGAAGCAATATTCCTAACAGAAACAAAATTACACATGCAAAAACTTGACGACCATCCTAATGTCTGAATTATTGTAAAAACAAAACAAAGAGCGAAAATTGAAAGTTACTTTAAAAGCCTTACTTGAATTAATTACAAATATTTTATTTATTAACAAACATAAGATGGCAACAGTTAAAAATTTTAAATCATTGAGATAATATTTCCGATCATTTCCATACAATTAAAATCACGAGAAATACGCAGACGACAATCTATTACGATTTATCCTTCTTATTGTTGCATTAATAAAAATATTTTTATTCGCAAAAAAAAAAAAAAAAATCAACACCTCTTGGAGCGATTGGAGTCAAAATTGAACCAAAGCCTGTTTACGTATGGATTCACATATATTCCAAATTTCAACCAGAACGTTTTACTTCTTGAGATAGGGCACTCACAATGGAAAAAAAGAACGGGCGATTGCGCTACCCCCTTTTTAGCTGTTGACACCAAAATAAAATCAGCTCTTATACCCACTAAGGGCTACTTGTCAAAAAATTTTTGTTTGATTCCGTTCGTTATTTCTTGAGATACAGCAGTCACAATTGACGACAAAAAAAGTTCTATAGCTCAACCCCCCTTTGAGTTATTGACACCAAAATTGAATCAGCACCTGCTCCTGTTAATGGCAACATATGGACCAAATTTTGTTTGATTCCGCCAGTTACTTCCTGAGGAATAGCAAGCACGCGTAACTCAAAAAACGTCCCATTGCTCCACCCCCCTTGGAGGAATTCGCGCCAAAAACCAATGGGCACAAGTTCACATACGGGCACATATGTGTACCAAATTTCGTTCGATTTCTTGCGGTAGTTTTTGCTGTAGAGCGGCCACAAAAAACTGGTCACACACAGACGTGACACACATACATACACACACACATACATACATACATACACACACACACACACACACACACACAGACAGACAGACATTTTCCAAAAATTGTCGAAATGAACTCAGCACACCTCAAAACGTTCGAATCCGTCAAAATTCGAAATTCGAAAATTTGCACGAATCCAATACTTTCTTCTATATATTAGATATAGAAGAAAGTAAACTAGTATGTTGTGGCCATCACGAAACTTTCTTCTATATTTTTCTTTTTTTTTTTTTTTCTGATCCCTCCCCATGCTTGACGAGGAAGCAATATTCCCAACAAAAACAAAATGACACATGCAAAAACTTGACGACTATCCCAATGTCTGAATTATTGCAAAAGCAAAGCAAAGAGCGAAAATTGAAAGTTATTTTAAAAGCCTTGCTTGAATGAATTACAAATATTTTATTTGTTAACAAACATAAGATGGCAACAGTTCAAAATTTTAAATCATTGAGATAATATTTCCTATCATTTCCATACAATTAAAATCACGAGAAATACGCAGACGACAATCTATTACGATTTATCTTTCTTATTGTTGCATTAATAAAAATATTTTTATTCGCAAAAAAAAAAAAAAAAAAAAAAAAATCAACACCTCTTGGAGCGATCGGCGTCAAAATAGAACCAAAGCCTGTTTACATATGGATTCACATATATTCCAAATTTCAACCAGAACGTAGCATTACTTCTTGAGATAGGGCACTCAAAATGGAAAAAAAGAACGGGTGATTGCGCTGCCCCCCTTTTAGCTGTTGACACAAAAATAAAATCAGTTCTTATACCCACTAAGGGCTATTTGCCGATAAATTTTTCTTTCATTCCGTTCATTATTTCTTGAGATACAGCAGTCACAATTGACGACAAAAAACGTTCTACAGCTCAACCCCCGTTTGAGTTATTGACACCAAAATTGAATCAGCACCTGTTCCTGTTAATACCAACAAATGGACCAAATTTTGTTTGATTCCGCCAGTAACTTCCTGAGGAATAGCAAGCACGCGTAACTCGAAAAACGTCCCATTGCTCCACCCCCCTTGGAGAAATTCGCGCCAAAAACTAATGGGCACAAGTTCACATAGGGGCACATATGTGTACTAAATTTCGTTCGATTTCATGCGGTAGTTTTTGTTGTAGAGCGGCCACAAAAAACTGGTCACACACAGACGTGACACACATACATACACACACACACACACACACACACACATACATACATACACACACACACACAGACAGACAGACATTTTCCAAAAATGGTCGAAATGGACTCAGCACACCTCAAAACGTTCGAATCCGTCAAAATTCGAAATTCGAAAATTTGCACGAATCCAATACTTTGTTCTATATATTAGATATAGAAGAAAGTAAAAAGAAAAACCTAAAGGTATTTTCACTATAAATAAAATTTAGTTAATTAGTAATATCTAGAAAACAAAAGGGTTCACAATATTTTAAATTTTTCACTCTCAAAGCTACAAGCTAACTTGTTGATTTAACTTGCCGGGACTTTTCATTTGGTTCGTGATTGGTAAACAGCGAGCCACATGGTCCATTGCTGTTGCTGGAAAAACTATTTTCTAAAGCCACGTCTCTGGTAATAAATATCATTGCATCGCATGTGCATATTGCACTTCTTTTTTCTCCTTTTTTGTTTTTGGCAATTTATATCATCGAAATAGTTTCAGTACTAGCTATTATTTCCTGTATTAGAAAATTGCCAGTCAAGATATGACGGGTGAAAATTGCTTCTACATGTGGACGAAGCAATTGCCTATTCAAATATATTTTGATAGTTGAAATTTGATCCATAACTCCAGTGGATCAGCCCTAAACTCCAGTAGATAGCGATAATTGTTTTCGTTTCTTCATTCCCCTGAAATGAGCCTATCCCTGCATGTTAAACATTACCAAGACCTATTATAAAACGTTCATGCCGTGGGGCGAGTTTCATTGTTGAAGACGTCAGGAGCGTTACTCGATCATTGGCTATTATGTATTTGAGGATAGTTTTGAAAATTGTTCAACCTGAAACGCATAAGTACGGCGATAATAAATGTTCATTTCATAAATCATCTCTAACTTCAGAATTTCTCAGACCGAAGATTTGCACGAATTCATTCAGAGTTTGTTTTTTATATCTATTTTGTCAGCTTTAAAACTTATAGACATAATATTTTTTTAGTGGCATCTTTATTACATTAGTTGCGAGAGAGCGCAATTCCCATACTTTGCTACAGTACGAAGTTAACGAGTCACACTTTTTTTTTCATTATTCTATACGAAATTCACTTTTGACTGAGCAATAAAGATAGCTTGTTGATAGCATTTTGCAGTGGTTTTTCATTCGATGTGTGATTGGTAAATAGTGATTCACATGGTCCATTGCCGTTCCTAGAATTTTTTTTAAAATAAAACTGCAACTATGGTAATAACTATCATTATCTGCTTTTATCGCTTGTTTATATTTTTATTACTTTTCCTTTTTTTCTATCGTAGGAATATTTTAAATACTTGTAATGTTCTTTTAGCACATTTTTGGAATGTTATTCAACTTGAAATGCTTAAATACGACAAATATAAATGATTATTCCATACATCATCTCTAACCTAGGAATTTCTTAGACCGAAGATTTGCATCAAAAATTTTCAGTATGTTTTTTAATATCTATTTTGTCTGCTTAAATAAGTAGATTTTTTATTAAAATTTTTAAACGATATCTTCATTATTTCAATATCACAATTGCACGCATTTCTTGCTGAATAAATGAATTTATCTCTTCATGATTGCTTCATTTATTATGGTTGAACTTTTTAGCATTACGATTAATGAAATTTTTTTTTTGAATGATATTTAGCTATGAAGGGAAAAATCGAAAAAAAAAAAAAGCGTTGAACAAATTAAAATTATTGTTTCAAATCCTGGCTGCAAACGTTGATTGTAAAAACTTAAATTAATAACAAATTCTTTTTTTTTTTTTTTTTTTTAAATTTATGACTTAGGTGACCAGCGTTATTTTTGTCTTTAATTAGTATTATTGAAATACTAGAAAATCGCCCGTCAAGATATGACGGGTGTAAATTGCTTTGACATTTGAACGAGCAATTGCCTGTTTGTTGATATTTTCATAGATGAAATTTTAACCCCCCTTCCAGTGGATTAACCCTAAACTACAGTAGAAAGCATTCATTATTGATCACTTGTTCGTTTCTTCCGATCTTCCGATCTGGTCTTCCGATTCCGAGTGACAACAGACTACAACTGTATTTATGTCGAGGAATGCATACTAAGTGCCTTGCCTCCATTATTTTTTTGCACGGATAGATGGCAGCACCATCAACGGATCGAACAGTTAATGAGAATTTAGAAGTAGACCAGGAGCTAATAACTACCTGGTGCTAGCACCCCCAGAGGTATCGTTTCACTTGGAGGACATTGAGACCACGAGCATATTTAACGTCGCCCAGTCCTCTTTAATGACGACGGTGGATCTTCGACCATCGAGGTTCGAACTCAGGAACCTCCGGCCCCGAATCCGACACTCTACCGATCGGGCTATCACGTCCCAAACAGTTAAGAAACCGGATCCAGTTCAGTCTCGTCAAAATAAAGCATTTCCTTGCATGTCAAACATTTCCAAAAAAATATTATCAAAATATCGTGTCATGGAGCGAGTTTCATTGCCGTCAGAGTGTTACCCGATCATTCTATTTTATATATATGAGGATGTTTGCTTCTTATTCGGGAAGGATTAAATTAAAGAAAACAGCCACGGAGAAAGAAATACCGCCTATAAAAATAGGAAGAAAAAAAGATGCTAATAGGGAAGTTTTCGATTTTTCAATTTTATTTTTATATGATAGAGTAACATGTATGAATATCATAGGTGAAAAAAATTTTGCGGTACGATAAGTAGTTTTTTTTTAAATTAATTTTTAAAGTTCAAGCGCTTGTGACGTCAAATGGCATAGGAAGTGACGTCATGCGCTCTTTCGATAGGGGAGAGGCCGAAGGCCGCATTCGACTTCGAAGACGAAACGTAAAAGGCTTATCTCCTCGCATTTAACTCCTCGCGTTTCTGGAACATTAAGCCTCTCATCCTCTTGGAAATATTCGAATATCATCATTGATGTTACATAAGGAAGATTATTTAGATTGTGCTTTAACGAATCCGGTCTCCATAGTGTGTTCAAAAGGATTATTGAATTTCTAAAAAATAAAAATATCAGCGCGCACAAAATGTCCCTAGCGAAAACAAGGGATCTTCGGCGGAAGGCTGCCCATTCGCGCCCTGTGACGTAGACTCGTAACGTTTCAGAAGAGCGTACTTTTGCGCGTGGATTTTTAAAATTCATTAAAAATCAACCACGGTGTTTTAAAATTCGGCGATGGTGAATTTTTTAGTTTCGAGGGTCAATTAACAATATTCAATAGCCAAAATATGAACATTTAATAGGTTGCAACTTCCCTATTGAAACGGAAAAGAAATAACAACGGCACATGCTGCTACATTCAAAACACGAAAAAGTCCAGTTTGTATTTTTTTTTTAACAATATACAGGGTGCCCGCTGAAGTCTCTTGTACCGGGGCCGCCTCGAAAGTAACGGAGAGCAGCTCTGCTGCGTCGTCGGGCCCGGTACTACTAGAGGGCGCTTTAGCGCTCCGTATCGCTAAGCGATGGACAACGTGGTGTTTACATCGGCGATTGTTAACGCTGCATAGGAAAGTATGTGATGAAAGTTATGTGATTAAAGTCTTATTTCTTCTAATTTCGAGTGCACTAGATGCGCAGGCAGCTGAAGACATTAACTCATTTGATGCAGGTAAGTTCTTATTATATTATATCTATATTTATATTAATTCCAATGATAGGCTTAAGTTTAATTGCCAATAAGTTCAGTTGTTGATTAATTAGTCTCCAACTTTTCGTTTCTGATAAAATAGTGTCGAATCAAGACATGATTGAATTTCGTTATAAATTTTTGTGAAAAATATCTAGAACTCATTCATTCATTCTAGTAGTCGAAGTGTGTAAGTTATGTTTTTCGTTGTTAAATATCAAATAGTGTGTGAAATCAGTCAGTCGATCTTTAATGGGTTCTAATCGAACTTTAATAACTAAGATCTAGTTAGCACTTGGTTGACAGTTGATTGCTAATAATATTAAATATTACATTAAGTTAAACTAGCACTGGTTAAGAGTTTTTTTTATTTTGATTTCGATTTGATTTCGACCTCCAGTGAATCGACAACCCACAATTTCGACCATATAATACTTTTTATGTTAAATACGTAACTGCAATGACTTTTCAAACTAGTATGTTGTGGCCATCACGAAACTTTCTTCCATATTTTTCTTTTTTTTTCTGATCCTCCCCATGCTTGACAATATGCAATATTCCCAACAAAAACAAAATTACACATGCAAAAACTAGACGACCATCCCAATGTCTGAATTATTGCAAAAGCAAAGCAAAGAGCAAAAATTGAAAGATATTATTAAAGGCCTTAAACATTTTATTTGTTAACAAACATAAGATGGCAACAGTTAAAAATTTTAAATCATTCAGATAATATTTCCGATCATTTCCATACAATTAAAATCACGAGAAATACGCAGACGACAATCTATTACGATTTATCTTTCTTATTGTTGCATTAATAAAGCTATTTTTATTCGCAAAAAAAAAAAAAAAAATCAACACCTCTTGGAGCGATTGGCGTCAAAATTGAACCAAAGTCTGTTTACATATGGATTCACATATTTTCCAAATTTCAACCAGAACGTAGAATTACTTCTTGAGATAGGGCACTCACAATGGAAAAAAAGAACGGGCGATTGCGCTACCCCCTTTTTAGCTGTTGACACCAAAATAAAATCAGCTCTTATATCCACTAAGGGCTACTTATCAAAAAATTTTTGTTTGATTCCGTTCGTTATTTCTTGAGATACAGCAGTCACAATTGACGACAAAAAACGTTCTATAGCTCAACCCCCCTTTGAGTTATTGACACCAAAATTGAATCAGCACCTGCTTCTGTTAATGGCAACATATGGACCAAATTTTGTTTGATTCCGCCAGTTACTTCCTGAGGAATAGCAAGCAGGCGTAACTCAAAAAACGTCCCATTGCTCCACCCCCCTTGGAGGAATTCGCGCCAAAAACCAATGGGCACAAGTTCACATACGGGCACATATGTGTACCAAATTTCGTTCGATTTCATGCGGTAGTTTTTGCTGTAGAGCGGCCACAAAAAACTGGTCACACACAGACGTGACACACATACATACACACACACATACATACATACATACACACACACACACACACACACAGACAGACATTTTCCAAAAATAGTCGAAATGAACTCAGCACACCTCAAAACGTTCGAATCCGTCAAAATTCGAAATTCGAAAATTTGCACGAATCCAATACTTTCTTCTATATATTAGATATAGAAGAAAGTAAAAACAACGATTCCTTATCCATATACTCTTTATTGGTTTCAAACTTAATTAAAATGCAATGCTTCGAGTTGTACCAGAACAGGTCTAAAAATTAGTCATTTTTTCCACAGCTAGTTATTAAAAAACTTTAATTTAATATTTGTAGTGCACTAGAGTACAAGGTTTGCTATTGTAATAATATTTGATTTGTTTATAAAATTTGTTCCCGTATTAATACATTCGCTCCCTTTTCTATTGAAGCCATACAACATAGCAAATTTAAGGCTATAACGTAACAGCTTTAATCCTTCTTCACTCTTTACTGTAAATTTTTATTGTGAAATTACGGCTATAACGAATTTTTTATTCGATTCTTCGACTCAACTATAAAACGTACTGTATTTCTTAACGACTTAGCTATAAAATTGCTTTTTATTCTTTTATTTATTTCTATTTATTTGTTTCTTTGTAAATGGGATAGGAAAAGAAAAAGCGACATTCTATATTATCTAGTGTGTTTGAATTATAAATTTAGTTTTTACTTCATATGATGTTTTTTCTATGCATTTTTTAGTTTCCTGGTTGTGAAGAAGCATGATTGCTGTATAACTTTTGTATTTATAGTTGCGAAAAGGCCATTATCTAAATATATTTTTGTCTAGTGTTTCATGTTTTAACACCTACTGTAAGTCTAATGTAATTAAATTTGTGACTGCTTTATTTTGATCAATCAAAATTAATTAATTACCTTTTAAATACAGCTAAAGACAAGAGCTGTTTTGCATTGAATAATTATTTGACTTTTTCTTTTTTTGCTATGCATCAAAAAAAGATTTAATACTCATCAAATTGTTGTGTATTTGATAGGGCTAAGCTGACATTTCTATTGTAGATCTATAAAGAACTTTCTGCTGTTCATTTATTACTTTATTTTTATTGTTACTAAAATGAAGTGTATGGCATTATTTTCTATTCTCCTAAAATTAAGTCAATTTTGTTAAAATTAGATTTTAAGAGTGACAGAAGATTTTTATATTCATTTACTGCACAGGAATGAAAGGTTTGCCATTGTATTGAATTTGATTGATGTGTGAAGTCTATGCTCACATTTCTTAACCTATTCTTCAATACATATGACATGGTTTTGTATCCTTAAAGGGTATGAAAAAGTAACTAGATTATCTAGTGTATCTGAAGTGTAAATTTTTAGCTTTAATTTTGAAAAAGTTTGTTATGAACTTGTAAATTTTCTATGTACACGTCAATAAACCTGAATTTAATATAGCTGTCGTGTTTATTGACTGAAATAATGTTTCATGTTTTATCGCTTACAAAAAGTTTCACATTATCTAAATCTCCATGTTACTTTGATTGATCAAAAAAAAAAAAAAAAATCCAATATTCTAGCTATTATTATCAAATCAGAAAGTAGATTTTGTGGTTATTTGTTTTTAAATTTACACAATTGCTCAAGCTTTTATTTACTCGATAGGCAAAGCGTTTTTGATCCAAAGGAGTTAATTTCATCTGTAAATCTGTGCTCTTGATGGATTTCTCTTTCAAATACAGTGAAACCTGTGTAAGTTGACCACTTGCGGTGCAGTGTACTTAGGTGGTCAACTTAGACAAGTGGTCAACTTATAGAGGGTAGTAACGAAAACTGTTTTTTTTTTTTTTTTTTGTTATTTCTTGTGCCCTATGCATTCATTTTTTAACTAATTGGAATACTTTAAACTAACTTTCATTGTTTAAAATTACTTTAAAACAAAAAGTAGAAATGTTTTTAAATATTTTCAGAGATCCAGGGTCAGAGATCCAGGGGATTTACCAGAGTGACGCGTAAATTATCAAATAAACTTAAAATTTCTGTAAATCGACCGAAGAAAAAATATTGTCTCATTACTTATGAAAAACTACTTACTTGACATTAACAATTCCTAAAAATTCATAACAAGTCAAAAGTGACTTAAATTCTTCATTTGATTTTTTCTTGTACATTTGTAACAATCGTAATCTACTTTTCATCAAAATAACTCCTTAATGAAGTTTGGCGCATTTTCTGGGACTTAACATAAGCCCAATGTTTTCCGATAGAAACATAAATATTCATTGTTTTTTTTTTTTTGTTTTTTTTAATGCCTTTTTTTTTCTTTGATGCATAACTGATTAAACTTTTAGAACAATCTAATGCTTTTGCCAAGTGGTCAACTTACGAAGGGTTTTTTACAATACTCCAAACCAAAGCTGGTGTATAGTAGTGGTCAAGATAGACAGGTGGTCAAGTTACAGAGGTTTTCCTTCATTATATAAGACAGGACTAATTCCGTTCCTGACAAAAGCGGTCAACTTATACAGGTGGTCAACTTACAAAGGTGGTCAACTTTACAGGTTTTACTGTAGCATTTTCTTCCTGACGCGAAAACGCCGTATATCTCGAGATCGTCAATGTTTTTCTTTCTTCCATCGCTTAGCATGAGTCATCATTCCTGAGTACCGGGCCCGAAGAAACAGCAGAGTTGCTCTCCGTTACTTTCGCTCGCGGCGGCCCCGGTTATACCCCTAAACTTCTGAGCGGCAAGAGCTATTTCATAAAAACGGGTCTAGGTATAATAAAATAACCATGTGCCGCACAATTAGTGATTGTAATACCGGTATACCGGAATATCGAATGCCGGTATTTGGAGCTATATTGCAATTTCGGTATTTGCTGGGTAGAATACCTGTATTTTTGGTATTAGCTAAAAATAATAAATGATTTGCAATCAAAGAGTTTTCAATTTAAATAATTGGATATCTACTGTTACAGTTTAACCATGGATTGTATGGAATTGGCAACCGTCCAGTTAAGACGAGCCTATCTGAATGAGGGGGGAAAGTTAACAATTGATGAGCGTGTCCGCTCATTTTAATGAGACTCTGCTTAATTTAGAGGCTAACATACATCTTCAAACTCTGACGCTCCTAAAAATTAATAGATGCGTCCATTTCCGTCTGTAAACAGGATATTTGCCTTTCCATACAATCCGTGGTTAGACAGAATTAATCCCCTACACACAAAAGAAGGGAGTTATTAGTTTGACGTGTTTGTGTATTTGCGTGTCTATCTGTGGCATTCTAGCGCCTAAGCGGATGGACCGATTTTGAAAAAAAAAAAAAAAATGTTCGAACGGAGAGTTGATCGAGAGTGTTCTTAGCTAGGTTGCATCTTTGGATGACATTAATTAACGAAGATCAAAAACCTCTAAAAGGTCTTTCGCGATTTTTGCAGTGAAACGTAGTTTATTTATTTATTTATTTATTCGATATCAAAATAAAGAGAATTTTTTCCCGCGTTTGATAGAATGTGTTTGGAACATGTTACGTAGAATTCGAATTATAACGGTTTCTTTAAAGCAGATTTTAATAACGGCTAAGCCTTTATTCACGCGATTTCTAACCGAATTCATTGCTGGCCGACAAGGGAATAAAACGCAATGATTTAAAATTTTTATCTGTTGCCAGTTTCTATTTAATAGCAAATAAAATACTTGACATTGATTTTCGATAATATACGGCTTTTAAAAGGATTTTAAATTTTCCATCTTGATTCTACAGTTGCTACTCAGTCGGGGGGGGGGGGGGGGGGGGTTAAAAAATGTAACTTTATCGTTGCTTGTTTTAAATATAAATTTCTTTTTCGATGAGGCACAGTACCAAAATCAATCTATTGAAGTAAAAATTTGACTTCAAAAGCCCGAATTTATAGATCATCAATGAATAAGTAGCAGAAAGATTGCATAATGATATTTTCATCACTAGATGGCGTGATGAATTGTACTTACGTGAGTTGATGTGAACCACGTTTTTTAAATCTCCGTTTTTAAGACTTGCCCTCTTATATAAATTCATTTTAAATGTATAAAAGTATTGGAATTTAAGTGTTGCGCTATGAGAAGTTTATTCCAACATTCAATTGCAATTATTCTTTATGATATTTTTGAAAAATATATATTTGTCTCGACTGTACTGAATTTAGAGAAAAGCTTTTTCGTGTTAGTATAACAAACAGTAATTTGTTGCCATCGGTATTAGAGTGCTGTTCTGTCTCGTTATTCAGTTTTACACTAAGCGAGATAATATTTATAATGTCTTAAACATTTGCCTAGAAAAAAAGGCATAATCAGTTGGAACAAATTTTCAGATGTTTACATAATTGAAAAGAATTTCAAAAGAAAACGAAAAAAAAAAAAAAAGAAATTAACAAGATCAAATTCATTGTAAATTTCAAACCAAAAGGTTAATAAAAAGCAAACACAAACCTATTCTGACCAAGAGAAAATCGCCAAAGATTATGTTTAAACTAAAAAATAAAAAAAAAAAACTTTCTCCCGATCAACAGTTACAATTAGCTAAGAATAATAACGATAAAAAAAAAGGCTACCTACAATACAAAAGAAACAACCACATTCACAAAAGTGATTTTTTTCAAAATCAACAAGTTTAAGATCAAATTATTTGAAGATGAAAGACTTTCAAGCAACTACAGGAGGTGCGACGCACATTTTTAAGAATACCATTGACCTACGTAATTCAGAAAGAATATATTCAACTGCAGGAAGTTTGTTCATTACAATGAGTGCCAGGCTTAGTCAAAATTTGCATGGAGTTTTTTTTTGGATTTTATTGATTTTTAGTTATGATATTTGTTCCTTTGTTTTATACTAGCAAAAGTACCGGCGTTGCCTGGGTCAGTAATAATTATGAGAAACAATCGCTACTTTCCTTCGCTTTCTGCTGTAACTGAAAGAACTCAAAACATACCGCTTTGACATGATTAAAAATCGAGCTTGTTCTTACACATAAAAGTAAACTGGCAATAATTATGGAAGAAAAAAATAGTTTTCTTTTAGAAACAAAAAAACGACATTTGAGCATACATAAATTTTGAGGAATTTCCAAAATATGAAATTAAACTTCACATGTTGAAAAAGATTTATCAGTTATTGTTATAATTTTTTAAATTGAACATTGTAGTCTAAGCTGGAGCTGGACAGTAAACATTTTCATCCGAAATTTTTCCAAAATACGAAGTAAAATTTGGCGATTGTTTGAAATTGCGCGGAAAGACAAATTAATGGAAGTTTTTGTTCTGCTTATGGATTTGCTTAATTTAGTTGGCGGATTATTTGCATTTTGACAAAAGTTTTAAGGATTCTTTTAATGGCGATATTTTGGTTACATGGTGAAAACCGAGAAACAGTATTACGTAGTCTTTAGCTTCAAAAACAGCGACAGTTGAAACTAGTATGTTGTGGCAATCACGAAACTTTCTTCTATATTTTTCTTTTTTTTTTCTGATCCCTCCCCATGCTTGACAATATGCAATATTCCCAACAAAAACAAAATTACACATGCAAAAACTAGACGACCATCCAAATGTTTGAATTATTGCAAAAGCAAAGCAAAGAGCGAAAATTGAAAGTTATTTTAAAAGCCTTGCTTGAATTAATTATAAATATTTTATTTGTTAACAAACATAAGATGGCAACAGTTAAAAATTTTAAATCATTGAGATAATATTTCCGATCATTTCCATACAATTAAAATCACGAGAAATACGCAGACGACAATCTATTACGATTTATCTTTCTTATTGTTGCATTAATAAAGCTATTTTTATTCGCAAAAAAAAAAAAAAAAAATCAACACATCTTGGAGCGATTGACGTCAAAATTGAACCAAAGTCTGTTTACATATGGATTAACATATGTTCCAAATTTCAACCTGAACGTAGTATTACTTCTTGAGATAGGGCACTCACAATGAAAAACTAGTATGTTGTGGCCATCACGAAACTTTCTTCTATATTTTTCTTTTTTTTCTGATCCCTCCCCATGCTTGATGAGGAAGCAATATTCCCAACAAAAACAAAATTTCACATGAAAAGACTTGACGACCATTCCAATGTCTGAATTATTGCAAAAGCAAAGCAAAAAGCGAAAAATGAAAGTTATTTTAAAAGCCTTGCTTAAATTAATTACAAATATTTTATTTATTAACAAACATAAGATGGCAACAGTTAAACATTTTAAATCATTGAGATAGAATTTCCGATCATTTCCATACAATTAAAATCACGAGAAATACGCAGACGACAATCTATTACGATTTATCTTTCTTATTGTTGCATTAATAAAGCTATTTTTATTCGCAAAAAAAAAAACTAGTATGTTGTGGCCATCACGAAACTTTCTTCTATATCTTTCTTGTGAATTCTGATCAATCCCTATGCTTGAAAAGAATGCAATATTCCCAGCAAAAAAAAAAAAAAAAAAACTTGACGACCGTCCGAATTCCTGAATTCCCGCAAAAGCAAAGCAAAGAACGACTTGAAAGTTATTTTAAAAGCCTTGCTTGAATTAATTAGATGTTTTATTTGTTAACAAACATAAAATGGCAACAGTTATTAATTTTAAATCATTGCGATAACATTTCCGATTATCTCCCGAAAATTAAAATCACGTGAAATAAGCAGACGAGAATATTGTAATTTATCTTTCTTATTGTTGCATTTATAAAGCTATTTTTATTAACACAAAAAAAAAAAAAAAAAAAAAAATCAGACCCCCATGGAGCGATTGGCGCCAAAATTGAAACAACGCCTATTTACAAATAGATTCACATTTATTCCAAATTTCATCCAGAACGTAGCATTACTTCTTGAGAAATGGCACTCACAATGAAAAAAAAAGAACATTCGATTGCGCCACCCCCTTTTCAGTTTTTGACACCAAAATAAAATCAGCTCTTATACCCACTAAGGTCTACTTGCCGATAAATTTTTCTTTCATTCCGTTCATTATTTCTTGAGATACAGCAGTCACAATTGACGACAAAAAACGTTCTATAGCTCAACCCCCGTTTGAGTTATTGCCACCAAAATTGAATCAGCACCTGTTCCTGTTAATGGCAACATATGGTCCAAATTTTGTTTGATTCCGCCAGTTACTTCCTGAGGAATAGCAAGCACGCGTAACTCAAAAAACGTCCCATTGCTCCACCCCCCTTGGAGGAATTCGCGCCAAAAACTAATGGGCACAAGTTCACATAGTGGCACATACGTGTACTAAATTTCGTTCGATTTCATGCGGTAGTTTTTGTTGTAGAGCGGCCACAAAAAACTGGTCACACACAGACGTGACACACATACACACACACATACACACACACATACACACACACATACAGACAGACAGACATTTTTCAAAAATGGTCGAAATGGACTCAGCACACCTCAAAACGTTCGAATCCGTCAAAATTCGAAATTCGAAAATTTGCACGAATCCAATACTTTCTTCTATATATTAGATATAGAAGAAAGTAAAAAGAACGGGAGATTGCGCTACTCCCTTTCTAGCTGTTGACACCAAAATAAAATCAGCTCTTATGCCCACTAAGGGCTACTTGCCGATAAATTTTTCTTTCATTCCGTTCATTATTTCTTGAGATACAGCAGTCACAATTGACGACAAAAAACGTTCTATAGCTCAACCCCCGTTTGAGTTATTGACACCAAAATTGAATCAGCACCTGTTCCTGTTGATGGCAACATATGGAACAAATTTTGTTTGATTCCGCCAGTTACTTCCTGAGGAATAGCAAGCACGCGTAACTCAAAAAACGCCCCATTGCTCCACCCCCCTTGGAGGAATTCGCGCCAAAAACCAATGGGCACAAGTTCACATAGGGGCACATATGTGTACCAAATTTCGTTCGATTTCATGCGGTAGTTTTTGCTGTAGAGCGGCCACAAAAAACTGGTCACACACAGACGTGACACACATACACACACACACACATACACACACACACAGACAGAGAGACATTTTCCAAAAATAGTCGAAATTTACTCAGCACACCTCAAAACGTTCGAATCCGTCGAAATTCGAAATTCGAAAATTTGCACGAATCCAATACTTTCTTCTATATATTAAATATAGAAGAAAGTAAAAATCTGCACTTAGCTATTGAAATCTGTTCTCAAAATGATTTGGCGAGATTCCGGCTGGTCGCTTTGATAATGAGTTAGTGTCCAATCAACACAAAATCTTACTACTATTATATATGCGAAAGTTTGTCTGTATGGATGTATGGATGTATGGATGGATGTATGGATGTTTGTTACTCTTTCACGCAAAAACTACTGAACGGATTTTGATGAAACTTTACAATAATATAGCTTATGCATCAGAATAACACATAGGGTAGTTTTTGTCCCGTTATGGGGCGCAAAACCCCCTTAGGGGAGCAATAAAATACAATTTTCGTATAAATTCTCTAATATAGGGATGAAAAAATACTTGCACATATTTACATTATATGTCCATCTAAAGCTCTGATTTTTCTGCTGAAGATGGCACCTATTCGAAATTTTTAAGTAGAATAAAAAACGAGTTATGAGCTTTTTAGTTCCATGTTCGAAGGCTTTCCTAAACTTAATACAGTATTTAGTGAATCATCTCAACTCCCTGTCGATAGCGACAATTGTTGTATTGTTGACTATCTTTGCTTTTCGTGACTGTTCAAGGCTTTTCTCAAGTCAAATCTTGAAGTAAGATTTTTGCACAAGATTGGCAAATAATACATGATTTGGCTGATCATTTTCCATTTAAACGGAACTTTAATGTAATTAATGATTTTTATTATTATTTATGCTGATTGAACACTTACTCATTATTCATTCAACCAGCAGATCGCCAAAATTTTTGCAGAAAGATTTCCGTAGCTGATGCATTTGGCAGTTTTTTTCAATGTCGCTGTTTTTGAAGCCGAAGACTACGTCATAATGTTTCTCAGCTTTCACCATGTAAACAAAATATCGCCAATCAAAGAATCTTTAAAAAAACTTTCTTTACTGTGTTTAATAATCCAGCAACTAAATTAGGCAAATCCATAAACAGCACAAAAACTTCCATTAATTTTCCTTTTTGCACAATTTCAAACAATCGCCAAATTTTACTACTTATTTTGGAAACATTTCGAATGAAACTCTTTAGCACCATTTTATGGGTGACCAAAAGTATCTCAGCACCTGGCGATAATATCTTTGTAACGAAAATTAATATCATATCGTTTTACAAAGTAAGGAAAGAAGGAGGGAGCATCATCGAAGGTATCCCAAAACGATTCCCGCAAATTCAGTAAAATCGCACCAAGGACCCACAATGATTGAAATTTCCCAAAATAACTAAAGCAAGTATAAGGGGATTACGAGCAACTTCAATAGCAATACAGAAAAGGTTTTAGACTCCATGTAAAAAAAAAGTATCAACAGATTAATCTTTTTAAACATGAGAAGAATAATTTCATGTTTTGGAAATTTGTATATGCTTAAATATAGTGCTTTCGTTTCTAAATCAATACTATTTTGTTCTTTATACTTATTGCTATTTTACTTTTATGGGTAAGGAAGAAACTCGATTTTTAATCACGTCAAAAAGATGTGTTTTAAATTCTTTCACTTAAAACAGAAAACAAAAGCAAGTAACGATTTTTTCTCATAATTATTACTGACCCAGGCAACGCCGGGTATTTTTGCTAGTAAATAAATAAATCCATTAATTGCATCAAAGTTACATTAAAATGGAAAATAATCAGCCAAATCTATTTATTATTTGCCAATCTTGTGCGAAAATGTTATTTAAGATTTAACTTGAGAAAAGCCTTGAACAGTCAGACAAAAAGCAAAAATATTCAGCGATAAACAATTTATTGTAGCTATCGACGGGGAGTTGAGATGATACACTAAATACTGTATTGAGTTGAGGAAAGCCTTCGAACATGGAACTAAAAAGCTTATAGCTCGTTTTTTATACTACTTAGAAGTTTCAAACAGGTGCCATCTTCAGAAGAAAAATCAGAGCTTTCGATGGACATATAATGTTAGTATGTGCAAGCATTTTCTCACCCCCAAATTAGAGAATTTGTATGAAAATCGTGTTTTATTACCCCCTATGAGGAGTTTTGCCCCCCTTAACGGGACGAAAACTACCTTATGTGTTATTCTGATGCGTAAGCCATAATATTATAAAGTTTCATTAAAATCCATTCAGTAGTTTTTGCGTGAAAGAGTAACAAACATCCATCCATACAAACAAACATTCGCATATATAATAGTAATGAGATAAGATTTGTTCACAATAAGTAAATAATGCCAAGTTTTAAACGAAATAATGAAATATGCCAGAAAACTTAATGTTTTGAATATTACTTGGGAAATTTCTAATACCGGTATTAATAAGTATTCCGGTATTAATAGAGGGGCTATGGTAGAAAATATAGCCGGAAACTGCATTTTGTGATAAAAGCATGAAACTTGGCATGCATGTAGACAATGTCCTTATAAACATTTTTAGAAGGGGAGGCATTTCAAAATCCTCCCCCCCCCTGGCGGCCATTTTTGGTCAAAAATACAAAACAACATTTACTTTTTATTTTTAGAAAAACACCCACTGTATCTTCTTTTGTGAGTTCTATTATGCTTACTAAAGAGTGAAAAGCCATCAAAATATGTCTTAACCTCCTAATTTTTATAATAATTTCAAAAACTTTGATTTTTTTAAACGAAACTTTAACTAACTAAAGTCTTTAACATTTCTGGAGGGGTTGTTTGAGAAATGTTTTTTTATGCATTTTAAAGCACTATGTTAAAGAAAATCAATTCATTTATAGTGGAAACCAATAATCCGAACCCCCGAAATCCGAAACATTAGAAAATCCGAACATATGTTTTAAAAATTACTGATAAAAACTGATTACAAAACTAAAAACTAGTATAGTATGTTGTGGCCATCACGAAACTTTCTTCTATATTTTTCCTTTTTCTGATCCCTCCCCATGCTTGACGAGGAAGCAATATTCCTAACAAAAACAAAATTACACATGCAAAAACTTGACGACCATCCCAATGTCTGAATTATTGTAAAAGCAAAGCAAAGAGCGAAAATTGAAAGTTATTTTAAAAGCCTTGCTTGAATTAATTACAAATATTTTATTTATTAACAAACATAAGATGGCAACAGTTAAAAATTTTAAATCATTGAGATAATATTTCCGATCATTTCCATACAATTAAAATCACGAGAAATACGCAGATGACAATCTATTACGATTTATCTTTCTTATTGTTGCATTAATAAAGCTATTTTTATTCGCAAAAAAAAAAAAAAAATCAACACCTCTTGGAGCGATTGGAGTCAAAATTGAACCAAAGCCTGTTTACGTATGGATTCACATATATTCCAAATTTCAGCCAGAACGTAGCATTACTTCTTGAGATAGGGCACTCACAATGGAAAAAAAGAACGGGCGATTGCGCTACCCCCTTTTTAGCTGTTGACACCAAAATAAAATCAGCTCTTATACCCACTAAGGGCTACTTGTCATAAATTTTTGTTTGATTCCGTTCGTTATTTCTTGAGATACAGCAGTCACAATTGACGACAAAAAACGTTCTATAACTCAACCCCCGTTTGAGCTATTGACACCAAAATTGAATCAGCACCTGCTCCTGTTAGGGGCAACATATGGACCAAATTTTGTTTGATTCCGCCAGTTACTTCCTGAGGAATAGCAAGCACGCGTAACTCAAAAAACGTCCCATTGCTCCACCCCCCTTGGAGGAATTCGCGCCAAAAACCAATGGGCACAAGTTCACATAGGGGCACATATGTGTACCAAATTTCGTTCAATTTCATGCGGTAGTTTTTGCTGTAGAGCGGCCACAAAAAACTGGTCACACACAGACGTGACACACACACACACATACATACATACACACACACAGACAGACAGACATTTTCCAAAAATAGTCGAAATGGACTCAGCACATCTCAAAACGTTCGAATCTGTCAAAATTCGAAATTCGAAAATTTGCACGAATCCAATACTTTCTTCTATATATTAGATATAGAAGAAAGTAAAAACTAGTAACTAGTTGTTGTGCCATCACGAAACTTTCTTCTATATTTTTCTTTTTTTTTTTCTGATCCCTCCCCATGCTTGACGAGGAAGCAATATTCCCAACAAAAACAAAATTACACATGCAAAAACTTGACGACTATTCGGAACTCCAGCGCTCGAATACGCTACCTTGCGGTGATTTACAAAACTGCCGATGGAACTAAAACATTGCCACGTTTTAGTTCCATGTGTGTCTGTTGACGTAAACACAGGCAGTTTGTTCTGAGTATTTATTAACGCAATCGATGTGTCTTAGTTTGCTTTCAGCTACAGAAATTAATTCGTCCCCTAAGAGTATTCTCGAGCTTCTCAAAATAATGTTAGTTTTCCTTATTTC
Source organism: Uloborus diversus (assembly GCF_026930045.1). Lineage (NCBI taxonomy): Eukaryota > Metazoa > Arthropoda > Arachnida > Araneae > Uloboridae > Uloborus > Uloborus diversus. The sequence goes on from NC_072738.1 coordinate 141,557,051, forward strand.
TTTCAAAAAAGTATTAAATGGTGGACGCGTAAACAAGAAAACTCTGGATTAACAAAATTGGATAACGTTATACCAGGTAAAATTTTTTATTGTATGAATTTGTAAGAATATGAGTTTTTTTAATCTTAAATTAATTTAACTAATCATATTTTACAGCAGCATTTAGTTGGAATGGACAGTATGCAAAATATTTTCTTGGATTTGTAAGCAAGAACTTGGGTTATTGAGAATGGCAACGATGGGGATTGGAATTACGATTTTTGTAAGACGTTGGATGTTTTTCGGAATTATCGGGTTTGAGAAAGAGATTTACGTTTGATGATTAAGTGATGTAACGTTTTTGATGTTTACGTTGTTATTGAATAAAAAGCTCTTAAGTTTTACACTTCAGAAGTGGGATAATAAAAATTTTTTTTTGAAGCAATGTCCTTTTTATCAAGAGTCAGGAAGAGAGATTTGCAATATATTGCCACTGAGTTAGGAGAAGATGATGTTAAAAACCTAACAGTTATTCGTTTGATCAAAGTTATCTTAAGTAATGACAATTATGAAGAAGAAATAGTTAAGGGCATCATTTCGAGCTTAGATGTCGAACGACTCAGTGAAGAAGAACGTGAAAAGCGCCAACATGAAAATGAACAGCGCCAACAAGAAATTGAAAGGGAAAAGCGCCAACATGAAAATGAACTGCGCCAACAAGAAATTGAACGGGAAAAGCGCCAACATGAAAATGAACAGCGCCAACAAGAAATTGAAAGGGAAAAGCGCCAACATGAAAATGAACTGCGCCAACAGGAAATCGAACGGGAAAAGCGCCAACAGGAAATCGAACGGGAAAAGCGCCAACAGGAAATTGAAAAGTTGCAAAGCCAACAGGAATTTGAAAGGGAACAGCTCCAGTACCAAAAGGAAATTGAGCGAGAAAAGCGCCAACATGAAATTGAGCGCGAAAAGCGCCAACACGAACTTCAGTTAAAGAAATTAGAGTCAGAAGCAAAGACTATTACCAGCAGCGCAGTGTCAGAATTACCAAAGGTGGATTGGCAAGCTCAGTTAAGAAAATTCGATTCAATTAACGACGACATAGGGTTGTATCTTGTCCATTTCGAAAGAGTGATGACGCGAGTTAAAATGGAATCGACATTGTGGATGGCGTGTCTTACTGGAGTATTGCCAAGTGATATTGTTGAATTAATTCTGAAAGAACCAGAAAAAAATGCCGAAGATTATGCTTACGTGAAAGATTTGCTTTTAAAGCGATATAAATTAAGTCCCGAAAAGTTCAGACAACTATTTTACTCACATAAGATTAAGGATGGAAAGAGCTGGCGTGAATATTATTATGAGCTAGAAACATATTTTACCGGATGGACTACAGGACTGAAAATTGAGAGTGTGGACGACTTAAAAGGACTGATAATCTCTGATCGTATCAAAGAGGTGGCTCCTTCTGCAGTAAGAGATTACTATTTGAGCACATGGTCATCATTAAATACACCAATTGAATTGACTAATAAGATAGATGAATACATAGAACTGGACAATTCTTTTAAGGGTAAACTTCAAGTGAATGACCGTCCAGAGTTTATTTTGAGAAAGAATCACACTTCAAACGAAAGTTGGAATAAAGACATTTCGCGTGTTAGAGCTACAGAATCCATAGTATGTTATAACTGCAATGAAAAGGGACATTTTTCTCGTGACTGTCTAAAATTGAGACGACCCAAGTTGTGTACCAGGTGTAGAATGGAAGGTCATGGAACAAAGGATTGTCCACAGAAACCCTCTATTTCTCCTCTAGTGAACATTTCTCATTCGAATCCTTCGGACAGAAACGTAAGTACTAAGACTATCGTTATTAACGGCATCACTACGGAGGCAATCATGGATACCGCAGCAGACATATCAATGATTAAAGAAACATTTGTAACTAAAATAAATGCGATCATCTTAAGTAAAATTTCAACCAACATACGGGGTATCGGTGGAGTTACGGAGTCTTTTAAAATAGTCACAGCACAAGTAACAGTGGACAATGTACATTTGACAGATGTCAAGCTTTATGTGGTGTCCGATGGCACTTTTGAGGGACCTAATATTCTCATTGGAAATGACATTATAGATTTTCCCGATTTAGTCATGGTTCGAAAGCAGGGAATGTCTAAACTGTTTCACATCAGTGAGTTTAAGAAGATGTGCAATATCGAAGTCGATGAAGTCCCAGAAAAAGTTGTATTCAGAGTTTCCGAACCTGTTCAAATACAACCCCGTACGGTGCAATTAATCCATGTAGTAAGCAACGTTGATCAGAAAAATGGAATTGTGTTATTTAAGGAACAAAGTGAAGATCTTGAAACAGCAGTTTACCTTGATGGTGGTAAAACAATACTACCAGTCGCCAACTTTAGTTACCAAACTATGCATCTCAAAAAAAATCACGTTATTAAAAGAGGGATTTTACAACCTGAGCCTCTCAAGATCGACCAAATCCCTAATGAAACTGATTCAGTAGAAGACAGTAGAAAAATTAATATTTTGATGGCAAAAGAAGTCATTAGGCAAAAGATTACACGTGAAGACATTAAAATCGGCCCTTGTATAGACATTCGACAACAACAGGAAATTTGCAATTTATTGAATGAATACAGAGCATGCATAGCACTAAAACCGGATGAACTTGGATGCGTCAATAATACATTGATGTGTATTTCTGAAAAACCAGGTAGCTCACCTGTAGCTCGCTCACCTTATCGTGCTTCTCATCATGAACGGGAAGTGTTACGCCATATTATTCAAGAAATAAAAGAACAAGGAATAGTTAGAGACAGCTCTTCCGAATATAGTAGTCCAGTTTTGCTAGTAAAGAAAAAAACGGGGGAATATCGGATGGTAATCGATTACAGGCAATTAAATTCTCAAACAGTCAAAGATAAATTCCCCTTACCATGCCTTGATGATTTGCTCGACCAACTATCTGGTTATAATTTGTTTTGCATACTTGACGCTTGCCAAGGTTTTAACCAGATCCCAATGGACAATGAATCCTCTCGAAAAGCAGCATTTACCACTCCCGATGGGCATTTTGAACCAACACGTATGTTTTTCGGCTTAGCGAATGGTCCTTCCGTGTTTCAACGGTGTATGTCGCTAGCTTTGGGAGATTTATTGTGGAATGGTGTATCGTGTTTCGTGGATGATATTTTTTTTGGATGCTTAGATTTTGAAACCATGATGATTAAACTGCGAGAAGTGCTTAAACGTTTAAGTAATGCAGGATTAACTCTGAAATTATCAAAATGTGAGTTTGGAATGTCTGAAGTTGAATACTTGGGATTTGTTGTGACCAGAGAAGGTATTCGACCTGGACCGAGAAAACTCTCTGCAATTTCTGAATTTCCTGTACCAAAGTCTAAGGAAGAAGTACGCCGATTCTTAGGACTGACAGGATTCTTTCGACGATTCATTAAAAGATATGCCTCCATTGCTGCTCCACTTACTCTATTATTGAAGAGTGGCCAATCGTTTCTCTGGAATTATAGGCACCAAGAAGCATTTGAGAGGCTTCGTAGAATATTAACGTCAAAACCAGTTTTGAAATTATTTGATCCACGTCATGAAACTGAACTTCACACTGATGCAAGTTCTTTGGGATTGGCGGGTATGTTACTTCAACGGGATGAAAATAATTTGTTACATCTTGTTTACTGTGTTAGTCGGAGAACAACCACAGATGAAGAAAAGTATCACTCTAGCAGATTAGAATTATTAGCTATAGTTTGGTCCGTTAATAGACTTCGACCCTTGCTTCTTGGTCTCAGATTCACACTAGTTACGGATTGTTCTGCAGTAGCTTATTTGAACAGTCAAAGAAATATAAAACCACAAATTGCCAGGTGGGCTGAGCAATTGAGCGAATTTGACTACGAAGTAAAACAAAGACCTGGATCTCAAATGCTGCATGTGGATGCCCTAAGTCGTGCTCCAATTGAAAACGCTGATGATGAAAATCAGTGTAGGCAAGACAAGGGAAACGATAATCAGTCGGAGCCTATAGTGTTATACATTGCTACGGAAGAGAACAAAGTAGCCCTGATACAGTCACAAGATGAGGAACTGCAAGCTATTATTGAAATGTTGAAAAACCCTAAACTGAACAAGCAGAAGAATCTTGATGCCAAATTTGAACTTATCAGCGGCATTTTATACCATGTGCCAGTTGTAGATGGGAAGAAAAGAAAACAATTCGTAATGCCCAAGTCGATGCGAAAGTATCTTGCTGTACGATTTCATGATTTTACTGGACATTTTGGAGTAGATAAAGTTGTCTCTTTAATATCTCAACAGTTTTGGTTTCCCCGGATGATCAGCTACATTAGACAACATATACGACAATGCGTAACATGTGCCTTTGCGAAAATTCCATCAGGAAAAGTTCAAGGAAAACTAAACCCTATCCCACCAGGAAAACGACCATTTGACATAATTCATTTAGATTTTCTGGGTCCTTTTGTTCTAAGTTCAAATCGCAATAACGAACTCTTGGTATTTGTTGATAACTTGACAAAATTTGTACGTTTACGTCCTTGTTCCAGCTGCTCATCTAAATGTGTTTTAAAACACTTTGAAGAATTTATAAATGATTTTGGAAGTCCTAATCGTGTGGTAACAGATCGTGCACAATGTTTCAAGTCAGATAGTTTTGAAGAGTTTTGTTCAAAGTATGGTATAAAACACACACTGAGTTGCAGTCAAAGACCACAAGCAAATGGTCAAGTCGAGAGAATAAATCGTGTTCTTATCCCAATGATATCGTCAGCTGTTCGAAAGGATTCTCACAAAGATTGGGATAAAACGCTATCTGATGTTCAACGGTGTATAAATTGGACCCCAAGCAAATCGACAGGTAAACCACCCTTTGAACTGTTATACGGTTTTAAACCAGTGAAGCTTGGAGATTTTCCAAAAGATTTGCTGCCTGATTCCGATGAATACTCACGACCTGAATCACTCCGAGAAGAAGCCCGGGAAAACATTTTGAAAGCTCAGAAGAAAATTAAACATGGTTTTGACAAACGTCATTGCGAAGCTTATAAGTATTCAGTTGGCGATGTGGTTGTGATAAAACGAGCGCCAGAATGTACTGGAAGTAGCACTAAAACTCAAGTCAAGTACCAAGGTCCTTTTGCAATAATTAAAGTCCTACCATCAGATGTGTATCAAGTTGCGGACTTCCGAACACAAGGGCAAGGGCGCAAAAGGCGGCCACATACGACTACTGCTCACGCTTCACAAATCAAACTATTTCACATTGTGAACGAAGAAGATAGCACACTAGACAATGTGACGTGCAGCTATTCAGATGATGAATTACAAGCTAGCGAACCGTTACCGCCGAGCGAACTCATCTCCCCGTTTCCCGAGACTGATGAGACTACACAGCATATGAACGAAGAAGTATATACATTCCGTAAGCAAAGAGCCAAGAAGTTGCCTATTCACTTGCAAGACTATATACTCTAGGTCGTGGACGACTAGATTGTAGGATGGCCGATTGTAAGCAAGAACTTGGGTTATTGAGAATGGCAACGATGGGGATTGGAATTACGATTTTTGTAAGACGTTGGATGTTTTTCGGAATTATAGAGTTTGAGAAAGAGATTTACGTTTGATGATTAAGTGATGTAACGTTTTTGATGTTTACGTTGTTATTGAATAAAAGCTCTTAAGTTTTACAGATTTATTATCGTAGAACAAAATGAAAAATGTTTAACCTAGAAAGAATTTGCTTTATTCCTTTTATTCTCAGCTGAAAGGTTTCGCCAAATTTGTTTAGGGTTATAATTTTGGTATTGTGCGAGCAAAGTAGCCTTGGCGAGATTTCGCGTTTTTAGTTAAACCATTTTTAATTTTTATCATGAATGGAATAAAATGGTAGTAAGATTACAGAATTCGATAAGTGAAAAGAAATAATGGTCAATCAACTGAAAAGAAAACCACCACCATATATCCGTGAGAATTTTGTTGATGATTTGCATAACATGACACAATTAAATCGTAACTCAGAAATTAGAAAAATCGAAACAGAAAATTTTTAAATGAACCGATTCGGGAATTCGAGAGAAATAACTCAGCTACAAATGGGAAAAAAATAAGCGCTAGCCAAGCAAGGCAAAGAAGTATCATCTTCTTTCGATAATAATTTGTAATGTCATATTGAATTTTCTAGCATTAAATGTTGTTCTTGTCAGGCCACAATTATTATTTAGTTTTATCAAGAATTGATAAATATCGAATTCAACATCATGAAAATAGCTGCTTAGAACTACGAACTACGTAGTTTGCATTAATCTTTGACGTTTAGTAATGCTTCTTGAATTTTCATTTCTTTCTACGTGGGCCAGAATATCCACAAGACTTTGAAAATTAATTTAAAAAGAATAAAGCGAAAAAATCATACGTACGAACAAAAATCACAACACTTTTAGCATTTTCTTCGTTACCATGTGCGTTTGTTTTAGTTTTCAATTCCGCCATTAGACAGTGACTTCAGTGCCCCCTACAGTTCGTTGGAGTTGCGAATCCCAATGTCTGAATTATTGCAAAAGCAAAGCAAAGAGCGAAAATTGAAAGTTATTTTAAAAGCCTTGCTTGAATTAATTACAAATATTTTATTTGTTAACAAACATAAGATGGCAACAGTTAAAAATTTTAAATCATTGAGATAATATTTCCTATCATTTCCATACAATTACTAGTATGTTGTGGCCATCACGAAACTTTCTTCTATATCTTTCTTGTGAATTCTGATCAATCCCTATGCTTGAAAAGAATGCAATATTCCCAGCAAAAAAAAAAAAAAAAAAAACTTGACGACCGTCCGAATTCCTGAATTCCCGCAAAAGCAAAGCAAAGAACGACTTGAAAGTTATTTTAAAAGCCTTGCTTGAATTAATTAGATGTTTTATTTGTTAACAAACATAAAATGGCAACAGTTATTAATTTTAAATCATTGCGATAACATTTCCGATTATCTCCCGAAAATTAAAATCACGTGAAATAAGCAGACGAGAATATTGTAATTTATCTTTCTTATTGTTGCATTTATAAAGCTATTTTTATTAACACAAAAAAAAAAAAAAAAAAAAATCAGACCCCCATGGAGCGATTGGCGCCAAAATTGAAACAACGCCTATTTACAAATAGATTCACATTTATTCCAAATTTCATCCAGAACGTAGCATTACTTCTTGAGAAATGGCACTCACAATGAAAAAAAAAGAACATTCGATTGCGCCACCCCCTTTTCAGTTTTTGACACCAAAATAAAATCAGCTCTTATACCCACTAAGGTCTACTTGCCGATAAATTTTTCTTTCATTCCGTTCATTATTTCTTGAGATACAGCAGTCACAATTGACGACAAAAAACGTTCTATAGCTCAACCCCCGTTTGAGTTATTGCCACCAAAATTGAATCAGCACCTGTTCCTGTTAATGGCAACATATGGTCCAAATTTTGTTTGATTCCGCCAGTTACTTCCTGAGGAATAGCAAGCACGCGTAACTCAAAAAACGTCCCATTGCTCCACCCCCCTTGGAGGAATTCGCGCCAAAAACTAATGGGCTTAAGTTCACATAGTGGCACATACGTGTACTAAATTTCGTTCGATTTCATGCGGTAGTTTTTGTTGTAGAGCGGCCACAAAAAACTGGTCACACACAGACGTGACACACATACACACACACATACAGACAGACAGACATTTTCCAAAAATGGTCGAAATGGACTCAGCACACCTCAAAACGTTCGAATCCGTCAAAATTCGAAATTCGAAAATTTGCACGAATCCAATACTTTCTTCTATATATTAGATATAGAAGAAAGTAAAAATCATAAACAAAGCTAGTAATTTTTTCAAAACTTGAAACAAACATTTGAATTGTTATTTAAGAATGAATAAAATACCTTGATAAGTTTAAACGAAAACAATTTTCATTATCGGCAAAAAAAAAAAAAAAAAAAAAAGAGAGAACTTCAAACACTTTTTTCGCAATTTTTTGGAAGTTTCACTCACATCGTGTTGTTTTATAAATCATATTTGCACTAGAAAAATAAGGGGAGTGGGGCGCGGAGGGGGGGGGGCAGAGATATTTTGTTCATAGAACTCCAAAACTTAATCATTAAAAGCTTTAAAACAAATTTTAAGTTTTTTCTTTTCTCATTAGACAGTTTGAAATATTTGTTCTATGTCTTAAACGATGTAAGAGGACATTAATTGCTTCAAATAAGAAGTTGAGTGCTATGTTAATAAAGCTAACAATATTGTTCACAGAATCAACTCCTTCAAAATTTCAGTAAAGATATTAAAGTTCGTTGAAAGCTGTGATCTATTCAACATTAACATTAAAAGCCCCAACTTTAATACGGTGCTCCAAAATTTGAACATTGGGGGATGGTGCTTTCTTTCTCAGATTCTTAAGTTATAAAAACTTCTCTGTCAAAAGTGTCTTCATTGCATCGATGTGAATCTTTTTGTAAGAAGTAGCTAGAAACATATTATTATACACTTTAGGTATGTTTTTTTTCTCATAAAAAGAGTAAAAGCTTACTAGTGATCAATCGGGTAACGGAGAATTAACAACAGCAACAATAGTAATGAGATGAAGAAATTTAAATTCAAACTTTAAATTTGTTTCTATTAGAAATATGTTGTACTGACATTAATTTCACCAATTTTCCTTCAAGTCCTCATTCTCTTATACACTTTGGAAATGGTTTCGATTATGCGTGCTCAGTCATAAAAAACGAGGTGTATCATGGCCGGATAATTGGACAGTTCGGGCAATTAGAGTTCGGATAACTGGAACCCTACTTTAATACAGCCCTAATTAAATGTATCTTTAAATTCAGAAACCAGTAATTATGTCATGAGGGTGGAAAATTTACGTCTGATGATTTAAAATTCAAAAATATCGATTTTTTTTAAAAACCACTTTTTGTGAAGTTATTTTTCAAATTAGACGTTTAATGGAGCTTTAAACGGTAAAAAATATAATTAACATCTATGGAGTGATACATCCAATGATTAAAAAAATTATAATATATATTTTTTAAAGCGCCATTTTCGGTTTTGGACCAAAAATGGCCGCTAGGGGTTGGGGGTTGAGAGGGGTTTTGGAATGCCTCTCCTTCCTAAAATATTTGTATATATAGTGTCTACAAACATGCCAAGTTTCAAAATTTTATCACAAAATGCAGTTTCTTCCTCCGTAGCCCCCCGACTATATCACGTTAAAAAATACCGAATACCGGTATTGCACTTTTAGTCCGGTATTGCAATCCCTACGCACAATTAAGCCGCTTACAGTGTCACCTGGCGGCGAAATTCAAAACTAGCGTTCTTATCTCATAAACGACACGGGATACGGGAAAATGGCAACAAAAATTTTTCTGCATCGTCAAATTATGTAAAAAAAGACATCTCCCGCACAGTGACGTGAAAGTTAGTAGGTGTGAAAAAGTACCGTTGTTTGATCACGTTGAACAAAACTGCTGTTTCTGAGAAAAGAGTTTTATCGATATGCAACGTTCAAAAGGGTGCATTTCAGTAGAAATTCACATCTGGATACGGGACAGCACTTCTCATTGCTCATAGTACTGCGTAAAAAAGTCTCGTTGCAGAAAACTAGTGCCCAAGCTTTAGCTGAGTTGCCTGATTGATGTTTGATTATTTTATTCTGTAAATGAAAAAGATTTAATCAATACAAGTTGAAAACAAATTAGGTGTGGAAATCACGTTCATTACAGTAAACCTTTCCCGAAACATTTTTGTTGAATTTGTGAATTTAGTTATCTTTCTATATTTACTTTAAGTGACATTTTGCTCACCTTATCATCAATGTTTTACGACATTGCAACCAACGAATATCATAACGTATTCATAAATGCTAGAAACAAAGTTGGATCCAACACTGTCTTGAAACCGAAATGGTGGATAAGTCGGCCTGTCCTTTTATTGGGGTTCTACTTACCAGGAAACATCACGAGTTCAGTAATCATGAAAAAAGTCGAAAAAGGTCGCATTCGAAAGAGTATCTTTAGAAAAAAATTTGACCCAAATATTGTGTGCCCTCGTCCTTTTGTTTTTGAGATATGGGGGGTAAAAGTCTGTCGAAATCTTACAAAAATTCGGCAAATTTAAAGACTTGGCGAGAAATTGAAAATACCACGTGATTTCATCGCCTGCGTCTAGCAAGACTCTCATTCCCATTTCTGGTCATCTTGCAAAGCGCGTAAACGATGTTTTGAATTAACCCTTTACTTGTGTGTGTAAAATTAAAAAGTAACTATGAAGCCTGTAAAATGGAAACTAGAGAGCTTTATCCAGAGGAGCTACAACTTTATAACGAAATTGAACGTAGGATTTACCTTTGTAATCGTGATAATAATGCATTTCAGAATTTAAGTGCATTTCAAGTGCGTTTTACTTAACTAATTTAAGTTTGTACTCTTGTTATGAAATGTCTTGTAAGTAATTAATAATTATGTACGAGAATTAATATGAATAACTAAAAAAAAAAAACATATATCATATTGAAAATAAAATTGATAGTTTTTGATGTTGAAAGAAAATGATCATGGATTGTAGTATCCCAGCTCTTATTTATTTTTTCAAAAGTTATTATCATTCATGAAGTTTTATTGTTTGACCACTGCTAGCGAAAATGTTTGGTTTTTAATTTAAAATAATAAAAAAATAATAATTAAAAAAAAGAAAACAACGGATAGTAAATGTCAAAAATTTGCACAGCAAAACTAACGATGTCGGAAATTACTTCATAACAGATTCTTATCAAAAATTTTATAGTCGACGTTCATTACAACAACCCCTGTAGTTCGAAAAAGTCTGTCACTGCAACTGAAAGTCGCTATAACGTAAATGCACATCATATTGCATGTTTAGTCATTTTTAAAAATACTGAAGTCACTTTTACCAATTATGTTTTACGTTAAAAGGGAATTCAAATACGAAGCAAAATAAAAATTAATACAGTTATTTTTTTTTATTTGACTTGTTAGAGGGCTTACACATAACTTGAAAACGATACACATAACGAAAAACACACTGGAAATAACTGACAGAAATCGTTTTTTTTTAAATTTGAGAACATGGTTTGAAATCTTTAAAAATGTCGTTTTCTTCGTATTTAGATACTGTTAAAGACTTCAGATTTACGACTTAAAAAAAAAAAAAAAAAGACTTTACAGTGTGTTTACCGTTTCTCTACGGTTATCATATTTTTTTCAAAACAGTTTCATCATCGAACAAACTCTTTCAGTGGAAATATTTCACCCGCAGAAGCATAAAAGTTTTAAACACCAGTTTTTTAACGGACAGTCTTAAGAATAACAAAAAAGTTTAAACTTTGAACGGTATATTCAAATGTATTCAGTTAATACGTTCTATTGGATGCTAAAATATCATTACATCTGTGAATTTTAAACGAGATTTTGTGCTCGAACCCTATGACAGATCGGTCGCAGTAATAGGAGGTCGTTCTTGTTGACTGCAGTTAGGAGCGCACTGGTGGGAGGCCACTGTGACCTCCCAAAAATTTTCCTTATTCGACAAAGTTCGTCTGACAGTTCGGCAAATTAGAGGACATAATTACTATTTTTTAACTCCCGAAAGTCACTTTTCATACATTATTATTTGCGCATACTCATATTTTATCGCTCGGCAAAATTTGAATTTTCTTTCGGTAAATTGAGAATTTTGGGTTTCCCAAAAGTTTAAGCTCGGGGAACCTCTCACTGTATGTTTTAATTTGCTTTATTACTACAGTAAAGTGTCAAAAATCAGAACTAATTGGTACCATTAATAGTTTGAATTTTTGGAAATAACCAAAAAAAAAAAAAAAAAAAATACCGTTTAAAAAACAGGATGTCAATCGATCAAATAAAGTTACAAATATGTGTGTACATAACGTACAATACAGCACATAACCCGACACTATGTGTTGACAAACCTATTAGTTGCTTATCGCTAGCGCCTCGACGATACTTTGTTTCTGCAACACACTTCTCGATACATTATTTATTGAGAGACTGACAGTTTCCAACATTTCATCTGGAAAGAACTTTCTTTTGTGACTCGAAAAATTTGCACTGATGCCAAACTTTATTTATTTTTTGTTTATTAAAATTTTCCAGTGGATTTCCTTGCCATTTTGTGGGGCAACTATAATACTCCCCCTCTATTACATCTGCAAACTAGTGAAGTAAAATCTACTTACATCTACTACTACTACCTAAAATGCTAAAAGACATTTTTATCTTGACCTTCTCCATAACATTTTACAGAGGGGAGGTTCAAATTAAATTATTCGAGAAAATTACTTTTAGTTATTCGAAAAGCAACAAAAGACACACCCACACTCACATTTCTGTAGTTGGAAACAAATGTTTGAAGGAACTCCCCTTGGGGTCTAGGGGATTCGCCAAAAGAAAATATGATTTGAAGTCAATATACATTATATTTCCATTGTTTATACAATAAAATAAAACAAATATTTCGGGCGGTGGCGTTTTCCCCTATACAGTTGCACGTTAATATCCCGGAACACAAGCCCCTAAAAATTTCAATGCCGCAGTCTGTGCCACGACACCCCGCGCCATGGTAGTCACCCCGAGTAAAGAATTAATGCAATATTTCTCAAGCGCTTTGGTGGTGACCAAATATGGAAGTGAAATGTCTTGTCAGATGCAGATGTTAAATTCGCGCCGTACCTTCCATTTCTGAACAAAACTCGCTAAATTCGGCGACTTTACTAAAAATTTCGGCAATTTTTAAGACCTCATATTTCGATAACGTGGTCACGAGGGCACGTAGTTTCAGTGCCATAAACATGTTTTCCAATGCTCTTTCGAATGCCACCAATTTGGAATTTTTTTGAATTTCCTTCATCGTGATGTTTCCTGGTTAGAATCTTTTTGGTAAGAATACATCGCACACCGACTGCATGCAACATCTCAACCAGTATTACAGAATTTGAATCCGTATTACGTATGCCAGCGTGTTACTTGAGACAAAAACTAATTTTGTTCCCCCGCAATTTTGGAACCAAAATGTCGGATAAGTCAGCCCCCCCCCTTATATACATAGTGGCCTTAAGTCTAAGGGTTCTTGCCAGGTGAACGTGGAGGTCATTCTATACAACCACCATATCCGACGACTTGTAGTTGGAATACATTTTACGACTTAAACTCAACTGTGCAAGAGATGTCAATTCTTCCTTAATCTGTTGATAGTGAACGACTTTGTAGTTGACGCTTTCCTCGCACCGTTTCTGAGATAAGAACCATAACTCCAATTTTTTCCGCTAGGTTTCGCTGTGAAGGCTTTTTTGTGGAGTGCATGGCAACTTTACTATATCTAGGCCTTATTTTTAGAACTAATGGGAGTTTAATGGGGTAGCAACTTACATTAGTGGGCACCCTATAGATTAGGTGTCGTCAATCCGTGGCACGTGGATCACCAGTGTAGCCTGCCAAAGATATTTTAGTTGCCCGAGCACAGCGAATGAAATAAAAATAAAACATACAGATTTTCGTCGTACTTTCCAAAGCAGTATAAAACGCCGTGCGTCTTGTGAAAGAAAAAGAGGAAAGTACGTTTTTTTCTAACTGTGGAGTCTCGTTTTCAGCCGTTTCGCTGGAAAATGTATTAGCCCTTGCGCTGTGTTTTTGCGTACTTTGAAGTAAATACGTGTGTTACCGTTAAATTTACGGTGTTAATTGATATCTGCCTAATTGCTATGGATAATTTAGCAGTTGTTAACGATATTTCTTGTGCATAGCTGTAAATAAATTTCCTGTGTTTTCTCAAGAACTGTGTCGTCATTTAAAGAAAGTTTGAAATTGCAACGAACTCGTAACAATACATTTTGTGTTACGAGGACTGCTTCAATTGTTACAAGGGCACCCATATAGGGGGGCAAGGAAGGGCTCGAGCCCCCCCCCCCTTGAAATTAAAACTTCTTTGCTTTTAGTACTTTTTTCTTTGCAAAAATGTAAAAACATTTCTTCTCCAGCCACTAATGAATAAGTTATTGAAAATGTCAAATTTTAATGACTCTAATCTGTCCTGAAATCAGTTTCTAGCTAAACCGTGGTGAAAATATTTGAGCCCCCCCCCCCCCCCCCTTGCAGCTTTGCATATGGGCGCCCATGAATCGTTACGAAAGTGCATTTAAAATAATTGGGAGCCGAAGCCAAATAAGAGAAAGATTTAGTGAATGCCAAAAAATCGATGTTTTGATACAAGAAAGTTCGTATAGTTTTGCATTAGCATTTTAAAAGAAAAAAAAAACTGATGCATTTTTAAAATTCAAAGGGAAAAAAAGAACCTTAATAAGAAGTTCAGAAAAGTAAAAAGGTATCGGAAATCAATACGGCCAATGACCCATCAGGTATTCAGCTAAGCAAAAAATAAAAATAATCCGTCTTGAAAAGAACGTATTGGAAATGATCTATAAAACTAATTATGCATCTTTTTAATTAACGGCAAGGTAAGAATGAGGAGACGCTGAAACTTTAGAAGCTACGGAAGATTTAAAATTCTTGCTGTGTATTGAACTGGAAAATTAAATTTTGGCTTCTCTATGTTATGTGACACTAGCAGATATGATATTCCTACGAATTTCTCAACTTTCTCGTTTTTGCTTCGTTGTGCTTTGCGGTTTGCGTAAATTAAAACGAGCCGAAGATTCATCTTAGACGCATATTTCTGAGAAACTAAATTACATTTGGTTTTGAATGTTTATAGCTAGGAAAGAGTTAACAGAAAGTTTTGTCACGTAACTTGCTGGAAACCAATTGATACATATATATTTTAAATAGTGATGAGCTAACGACGCCAAGTAAGATCGGGTATAGTTGGTATACTTTTTAAACTTTGATTTTCCTAATTTTTGTTGCTAATGTTAAGTAACAAAATAAAATTTCGTGTAATACTATAGTAGGGGAGATAGCGACCGAAATTTTACGACAATATATATAAGGCCAGAATTTTTTTAAATCTTAGATTAGTTTACTTAAAAGAAGAAAACGCGAGTCTACCAAAAAGTTATCGTTGCAATAATTAATAAAAAATTTTGCAATATGTTGCAAAAACTTGTGAAATTGTCTTATATATATAAGGCTGAAACTCGGTAATATTATTAATTACGTATAAACATAACGAAAAATATATGTCTACCGCGTCCGAAGCGTTGCCGTGCCGTGTCTACCACCCACGCAAGGTGCGAAAAAATCAGTCAATTTTGACTTAAATATATAAGCCTAAAATTTTATTTAATAATTGTTTATAATGTATAAAATATAAAAACATAAGTCTACCAGTTGTGTTATGTTGCAAAGGCATGATAGACACCACGGAATGTTGACCTCGTACCTCTATGTGGCGTTTATCTGGCCGCTAGCACTCGCTCAAAAAGTTTGCTTGTCGTCGCGAAATTTAAATAAATAAAGCTGATTTATTTTTTAATAAATAGTTTAAATCCTGTTTTCATTAAAATTTTTAGTCTACCGCGACTAAGAGGTTGCTTAGACTTTGGTAGACGTTGCTTAAATTATAAAGTATTTGGAAAATATGAATGATTTAAGCATATTAAAAAATAATTTTAACATTTAAGCAAAATTAAAAAATATTTTATTAAAATTGAAATTTTGTACAAAATTATAGTGAAATTTATTTTTTATTAATAATGTCTTGACCTTTTAAATTATGCCTCTTTTATTTATTTATTTTTTATTGTCAAGTATTTATGAAATAAAATTTTTTGCATCGATCTTACATAACAATTAATAATTAAAAATAATCAAATAAACAATACTTTACATATTAATTAATCTTTACGAATAATAAAGCTGAAAGTCTCTCTGTCTGGATGTCCGGAGGATGTCTGTAGGATGTCTGGATCTCTGTGGCGCGTATAGTGCCTAGACCGTTCGGCTGATTTTCATGAAATTTGGCTCCAATTTTAAGAACAAAATTATCATAAGATGGACGAGTAAATTACGAAATTATCATAACGTGGAACCGTAACATGGGCACAAGTAAATTGGCGAGATACGAAATTATCATAACGTGGAACTGTAACATGGGTACAAGCCAATTGGCGAGAAAATTCACCATACATTCCTTGTAAATATACAGGCGAACCAAAAGACCTTTTAATTTTTCTATTACGGGCAAAGCCGTGCGGTTACCACTAGTAATCTATAAAACTGTAGCAAGGAACATAATTTTATTTAAACGAATTATTCATCAGGTGCATCGCCTCTCACGTCTGACTCGCCCAAATAATTTTCGTTTTCGCTTTCGTTGCTGAGTTTATATTCAAAATGTCTTACGCTCAACTTAGCATCATTGTCAGTTCAATAATCATCATCACTGTGAATGTCGGTACTATTATTAGCTGTCTCGGTAAAATCATCAATATCTGTAATAGAAAACCAATAATAAGAAAAAAGAAAGAATTTTATTAAAAGTCAAATCTGATTGAAAAAAAAAAAAAGATTACCTGAGGCATAAGGCTGTGCTTCGAATGTAACATCTTTTATTGCTTGCGGTAATTGTTTTCAGTAAACCATTTAAAAACTTTTCAGTTTTCCTCAATTTTCCACCCACAATCAGGAGGTGATAAGCTTGTCAGATTTTTTAAATGAGAATTTGTCCAAATTTGCGAAATGCAAGCTGTTCTGAGGAAATGTTCACGAAGTTCAGACTAACATAGAGTTAAGGATGACGGATCAAAACTCTTCACGTTTTCGAGAATTACTTTATCTTTTTTCAAAATTTTCATAAACCTTTAAAAACGTAATGGTTATTGCATCATTCTTTTTTTCATTTTATTTTGTCTGTACATTCGGCGCACAAACTCTTCCGAAATTTCGAGTTGTATTCGAATTTGCGACATGCATTTTAAATTGTGCGATGGCTGATACTTACTCAAATTTGTTAACGCTCCTGTGTATTCTTCCGATTTTTGTAAATAGAGCGTAAAGCCGGACTTTTCCTTTTCGGAAAAAAGCCGGATTTTGATCGCAACCAGTCATTGCGTGTAAAGCAACCAAGGCGGAACAAACGTTTTCTCCTAAATTCTTGTAAAGTTCAGAGACATTGATACATCTTAATGATTTTCCAACGCCAACTTCCATCCAGACCTTTATTTAAGAATTCAAAAACTTCATGTTAGCCAATATTGTAACTAATACATCAGTATCTGAACATCGTAGGTGGACGTCATATGGAGGATGTAGCTCTTCAAAAATTACAAAGATGGTAAATCATTTTTGTGTCGGATTCTCCGCGGTCTGGGGCACGATTGAATATGATCTACTATTTTTACAACTTTTCTGTTGATGGTTTCAAATCTATAACACTGTTTGTAGTTAATATACGCAAATTTATCTTCAAAATAAATCGCTTTGTTATCTCGTTCCCAGTTTTTTAGTAAAATTTTAGTATTCCTGTAGTTTTTAATTCTTTGAAGAAAAAGATTTCACAAATGAAGAAAAGTGCGCTCAAGTCATTTTAAACCAAACTTTCCCATTAAGGGGAAAAAAAAAAAGCGTGTTTCAACACTTAAATTTATGATTGAAAGCTAGATAATGGTAAAACATTCTCTACATGACTAGAACCGCACTTTTCTTCGTTTGTGGTGTCATTTTCTTGGAAATATTTGAAAACTACAGGAATTCTTAAATTGTCCTTTCTGACCCAGAAAAGTTATTTTGTCCTTTTGAGTTGCATTATGAAAAGTGCTTATTACTTTTAAAAAAATCTGTTATTTTCCAGTAAATGCAGTAAGGCAGATTTTTTAGTTCTGCAGATGGCTATTATCTGTTGACCCAATTTAACATATGCTAAAGAAATATAAACATCAGCAGCAATGCTATCGCCGCGAAGCACTGGATCAAGTTTGCTCCAAAATGGCGAATGCGTCGGCTCCTCCACTATAGGGGCCTTACTCCGGCCCCAGGCCCCAGACCCAAGGTTATTATAGGCGTGTCCTTCCCCTCTCCCCTCTTCTTTCTTCGCAGTAGATGAATAAACAGCTTTACTTCCCCATTTACGAAATGTATTTGAAAAGGTGGTGATTCAAAATATTTTTTGAAGTTAAAATATATATATATATATATATATATATATATATATATATATATATATATATATATATATATATATATATATATATGAATAATGTAACAAAAGTGTGAATATCAATTTAAATATGATTGAAAATTGTAATCATAAAAAAATAATAATAATTGAAAAATTTCCATTTATAAAGAATGAAAAGATAAAATAATCATACTTTTCCAACTAGGTACCTTATATTTTAAGCAACGTCTACCAAAGACTGCAACCTCTTAGTCACGGTAGACTAAAAATTTTAGTGAAAATAGGAAATAAACTATTTATTTAAAAAAAACAGCTTTATTTATTTAAATTTCGAGACAATAAGCAAACTTTTTTTGGCGAGTGCTAGCGGCCCGATAAACGGTACATAGAGGTACGAAGTCGACATTCCGTGGCGTCTATCATGCCTTTGCAACATAACACAACTGGTAGACTTTTGTTTTTATATTTTATACATTATAAACAATTATTTAAAAAAAATTTTAGGCTTATATATTTAAGTCAAAATTGACTGATTTTTTCGCACCTTGCGTGGGTGGTAGACACGGCACGGCAAACGCTTCGGACGCGGTAGACATATATTTTTCGTTATGTTTTATACGTAATCAATAATATTACCGAGTTTCAGCCTTATATATATAAGACAATTTCACAAGTTTTTGCAACATATTGCAAAATTTTTTTAATAATTATTGCAACGATAACTTTTTGGTAGACTCGCGTTTTCTTCTTTTAAGTAAACTAATCCAAGATTTAAAAAAATTCTGGCTTTATATAAATAATGTATTAAAAACTGTCGCTATCTCCCCTACTACTAGTACTTTGTTTTCTGAACTGAAACATCTTATGCAATTGATTTGAAATTTTGATTAGCAATTTTTTTTGTGTGACGGAAATGACGTATTTGTTTTTTAATTGTTGCCAAAAACAATGAAAAGTAACAGTAATTAAAAAGTTTGTTTTGTGAATAAATTTAACCAATTATTTTCAAAGCTGAAATTCAGCATTAAAGTCAAGTCATCAGTTTAAAAACGTAATCCACATAGCTTCAGTCCTGCCCTGTAGTTAACTTTTACCAACTAAATCAACTTTATAATTGCTAACATTTTTCATTGTTTTTAGCGATAACTAAAAAGAGGATTTCGAGTATTGTTTTGTTTTCTCGTTGTTTATAAGCTATTTTCTTCATTAAAATATTAGTTATAATATGTTATGAATATGTCTAAGTCAGAGGCAGAAAGAACAAGAGTGGGGCGTGAGAGAAAACGTTCGGGGAAGTGAATGTCTAGAATGTAAAAAACAAGAAAAGATAAGAGACGACCCTTTAACAACAATTTTGTTACAGAATTGAGAGAAGAAAATTATTTCTGAAAAAAAAAAAAAGATAAATTTCGTTTTTTTTTTTGCCATGACTGTAACACCTACCAACTAGAAGAGATGCCGCAATGGTTCTCTGAGTTCGCTAAGCAAAACATTTCAAATGTCATCAAAACATTTCAAATGTCATATTGAGTTCGCTAAAATGTAGAAGGCATAGCTCACTGGAGGGATCTGCGAAGATTTTGCTCTAAAAGGCGGTTAGATTCCTGGTTTAATCCATTGAATAGAAAACATTTTGAAACATGCATAAGACACAACCGACAACTTCTAACAAATATTTAACCCACGTGACTTCCTTATCATTTTTCATTTTTCCCGTATAAAGAAAGCAGAACCTATTTCAGTTCAAGACAGGTATTTTTTTTTTAAATTTTTTTAGGGCGGTAGGGGCTGAACTCAATGAAATTTTATATGAAAAATGCAAAACCACGCTTATTTTTATGTAAAAACATTAGTGTTTCAAAGTAAGGGAGAGGGGGGGGGGGGTTGGCATTGACGTCTTGGCCCCTAAGCTCTCTAAATTACGGGGCTCATTGGAGGGTTGATCTAATGCTGACATTGAGGAGATTAAAAGTTTCAAGTATTACAGAGTATTAGGTATGTAGCTACTAGCCCCTTGCCAAAGCAGACATAATTACCTCACAGGCTTGAAATTTCACGCAGAAGTTTGTGGTAGGAAGTTACAAAATTCTCGCACTGAAGCTAAACGTTCTGCGAAATTTAAAATATCTTGTATGTATTGTCTTTATTTGATTTCTTTTTAAAAATCTCGAAATTTCAAGTCTCTTGCCAGAGCAGAAGACATTAACTCAGAGTCACGAAATTTTGCATAGTAATTACTGTTAGGAAGTTACAAATTTACGCACTAAGACGAAGTGCTCCAAAGGATTTCGTTTTTTCCGGCCCACCCTAATGTATGTGTATAATAATAGCTTGGCACCTGCCTGATTTGCCGCGAAAGCTCCTAAAGCAATAATGGTTGAAGCTAAGATGATGAAATTGCAATCAATTCCTTCAAAGCTACAATATTCAGAGACTGCACTTCGCCCTTGATGGGAGCTCAGTCAATCCGGAGGGGCCGTAACAAATATAAAGACGAACAACCAGAGAAAAAAAAGAAAAGAAAAAAAAAAAACCTACTACACTGGTAGCTAAAAATGTTTTTCACCACAATGTAAAACCGGCATTCACGAAACTTGTTGCGATTCAGAAAACATTTATTCAAAAAACTTGTTTTTCACAGGAAACCAGTGTAAACCCTTGAAATTCCTCAACGTTATCCCGAAGTACTCATTAGCTGTTCGGATTTATTATTTTTTTTTACAGTGCATTGAAATATGTATGGCTTGTTTTAAAACAAAGAAACTGAACTAAAGTTACCCAGAATTACTGCATTTAATGGCCACTGCACATAAAGAATGTCACACTTTTTGTCACACTTATATTTAAACCCCTCCCTCTTTTCTCGCAAGGGGGGCATTTCACCTTACCCCCTTGCCACGTGTCACGCTCACGCTATTTTACAAAACCATATTAATAAAAAAAAAAGAAAAATTAATTTGAATTTTGACATCCTGAATTCAAATTATGTTTTTCGCAATCACGAGTGTGTGTATGTAGGCGTGTGTGTTTGTGTGTGGGGGTATGTGTGTTTGTGTGTAGGGGTATGTGTATGTGTGTGTAGGCATGTGTGTTTGTGTCTGTGTGCTGGCATCAGTGCGTGGGTAGTGTTGTGTTGTGTCCAATCCTTCAGGATCTAGCGACAGCTAAATCAAATCCATAATTCCATGCACCCTCGCAAAGTCGAGCACCAGGAGTGGGTTGTCGCGGACATCCTCAAGAGTGAGCCCCAAGCAATCCAGTAGGTGTTGCGGGGAGACCGGCAGCAGACGGCACTTGGGACACGTTGGGAAGACTTTACGGCCGGATTCAAATGACATGCATTTCAGGTGCCCACTGAAGAGTCTTGAGATGGCCGTTTGGTCCTGTCTATCGGCCTTGAAACGTAATGCACCTCCTGGTTTTGGTCTACTGTACCAAGAATGAGCTGGAGGAGCTAGCCAGACATGCCGGTCTCTATTTTTCGCCGCAGAGAAAATTTCTTCAAAGGTTAGGTCGTAATCAGTCGTGGCCATCTCAGAGCAGCCTCTTTTTGCCAAAGCATCCGCGGTTTCATTTCCCGGAATGTTGACGTGGGAGGGGATCCACTGAAGGTGGACGTCTCTTCGCTTTGAAATAGTTTTAAGCATATTGATGATTTGAATGCTTACTAGGTCATTTACTTGGTTCCAGTCCTGTAGATGTTGAATTGAGCTACGGCTGTCTGTAAGAATCCAGATGTCACTACAGTCTGTGGAGTGGAGAATTTGATTTAAACCCTCCTTAATAGCTATTAATTCGCTCTTAAAGACCGAGCAGTGGTCTGGGTTGCGTCGAGAGAGACGTACAGAAGGATTCTCAATATATATACCACTCCCAGTATGATTTGACTCGTCTTTACTCCCATCTGTATAAATAAGAGTAGCGTAACTCGGGATACTATTTATGACCTCCAGAGCCAGTTGTCGTAGATATTCAGGGACATCAGAGTTTTTGTTGGTTTGAGACGGTAGTTCAGAGTGGAAGTGAACTCCAAGGAGTCCCTCAGTCGGACTAACACAGGGTGTTAGAGATGAGTACTCCACTGAATGGGATATAATATCCAGTTTGTCGGCCAGACTAAGTGGGCTATTCCTTTTGAGTCTCTGGTTGCTACTCCAGCTGGACAGATATTCAGATGTACGGTTCTGATTTTCATAGCTTTTTAGTTTGTTGAAGTATTTCACCAGTTTCGAGTTTCTAACGAGGCCAAGGGGAGGGAGATCAGCCTCATAAAGCACTATATCATTTGGGCAACTGTTTCTTAGGCCTGTTATGATGCGAGCCGCACTCAATTGCACTCTCTCCAACTGGAGAAGGTTAGATGTCGAGGCGCAGAAGTATACCGGGAATCCATACTCAAGGATAGGCCTGATTAGTGCAATGTATGTTGATCTGAGTGTTTTGGCGTCAGCACCCCAGTCTCTGCCAGAGATGTACTTAAGGATATTCAGTCTCTTACGGCTCTTGATCACCAGATTTGAGATGTGTCCGTTGCTCGTAATCTCCTGATCTAAAACAAAGCCCAAGTACTTTGGATGTTTAACATATGAAATAGGCTGATCTTGAAAGAGGACTTGGGGGTGGTACGAGTACAGGTGTTTATTGGTGGTAAAAAGTCCAACATATGATTTAGTGACGTTAAAATTCAGTTTGTGGTTGTTTGCAAACTTCCACACATCCGTTAACGTAGCGTTTAAGGTCGATTCAATATTTTTCACATCAGGGCCAGAGCACCACAGCACAATGTCGTCAGCAAATATTCCGACATCACACTCCGGAGCGATGATACTTTCGAGTCCAGCCATAAACAATGAAAACAGAGTTGGGCTAAGGACGGATCCCTGAGGGACCCCCTGATACGTTTTGAACCAGTTAGATAGGGTGTCTTGACACTTAACACGAAAAATTCTGGCTCTTAGAAAGTCAGCAATCCAGGCAAGGGCACTGCCTTTGATTCCAAATTTGTCATGCAGTTTCAGGATGAGTAGGTTCCACCACACCCTATCAAACGCCTTGGAAAGATCCAGAAAAACCGCAATGGTGTGATTTGTTGGTTTGATGTTTTGGAAATCTCTGATATTTTGACAAAAGTAAAGAACTTGATCTGTGGTACTATGTGCGTGGGTAGTTGTGCGTATGAATGTTTGTGTGTGTGTGGGGGGGGGGTATGTGTGAGTAGGCATATGTGTTTGTGTCTGTGTGCAGGCATAAGTGCGTGGGTAGTTGTGCGTATGAATGTTTGTGTGTGTGGGGGGGGGGGGTATGTGTGAGTAGGCATATGTATTTGTGTCTGTATGCAGGCATGAATGTGTGGGTAGTTGTGTGTGTATGTTTTTGTGTGTGTGTATGTGTAGGTGTCTGTATGTATACGTGTGTATGTGTGTGTATGTGTTTGTGTGTGTGTGTGCGTGTGTGGTTGTGTATGTATGCGCATGTGTGTAGGGCATGGACACAACCTGGAGACGGCTTTCGCTATAGGAGCAGCATCGTGAGGAGCCGGTCGACGGTGATGGTGCGGAGGGTGGCGGTTTGAAAATAAAATGATAGGACGCCAAAAACAGTCAAATGAAAACAGTAAGCAATCGTGATTGCTCAAAAAAAAAAAAAAAAAATCTGTTTTAATCAAAATACGCGACGTCACATTTCTTGCTCCCCCCTCCCCCTCCCCCTCTCGTCTCAAACTGTCACGATTTCCCGAACTCCCTCCCGCTCAAACGGTGTCATCATTTGTAGACGACCCCTTATTGAATAATTGCGCATCCTGCATTGCTCTTCCTATTCATTTTGCTTTTGGTTCGCTACGAAATTAGTTATTATTCCCATTTATGAAAGCTTAAAAGTTTATAATCTCGTATAATGCCTTTTCCATTCTTCCTGCAGCTTCTTTCATAATTTGATCCATGCAACGGCTAAATGGATTTTAAGATGAAGGATTCGTAATCATCAGCTTTATAATTGGGTTGAGAAGAAAAATACATAATAGCCCAGCTGTCGTATAAGTAAGTGCCCAGGTAGAAATTGAATCGCCAAAAGTAATCTCATTCTAAACTCAATGAGTTCATTTGACCACTTTAACAGCTCATTCCATTACACGATGCAGAAATTCTGACTCTACCGGCCTCAGTTCAGAAGATATTAAAGTCAAATGTAATTTACATTTTAAATTTCTTTCTGCTTCTCCGCCTTCCCGGAACAAAATGAGTGTCACTTCTTTCTATTAGCGCAAGAAATCTGCGCGGGGCTCGACATTTCCAAATTTCCTGAACTTCGGGAGTGCCTAATGACGCGCAGGAATTTGATTCTGGACGCAGTTCGGTGAAATTTAATGAAACTTCGGACGGAAAAAAATGGCTGCAGAATGGGATTATATTTTAAGAAGTTGAGAGGAAATGGAGAAGCTATTTCCAGCTTTTAAAAGGAGCTCAAAGGTTATGTGAGCATAAAATGCTTTTACAGGTAAAAAAACATTATACGGTGTAAACAACTGCTCACAGCTAAGACCTCTGTTTCAACATTTCTCATATAGTTTTGTCCTGAGAACGTATACAGCAGTATCTGCAAGTTTTTCTTTTTTTTTTTTGAGCAATCACATTGCTTACTGTTCTCACTTGACGGTTTTGATGTTCCTTTGATTTTGTTTTCCCCCCGCCTCCCTCTGCAGCACCACCGCCAAACGGCCCCTCCCGATGCTGCTCCTCCAGTGAAAACAGTATCCAGGTTGCGTCCATATCCTTCATACACACGCATACATATACACACCTTCACACACACACCTACACACACACATCTACACGCACACGCAAACATACACACACCTACACACACACGCACCTACACACACACGCATACATACACACACCTACACACACGCATACATACACATACCTGCACACACATCCCACACCTACACACACACACATATCCACAACACTTATCTGCACACAGACACACACACATACACACACATGCAACACATACCCACACACTCATGTCTGCACACAGATACAAACAAACACGCCTACACAAACATAATTGTGATTTCGAAAAACATAATTTGAATTCCAGATGTCAAAATTCAAATTATTATTATTATTGTTTTATTTATTTACTTATTTATTTTTATTTTTTTTATTTTTGCATTTTTAGCATCTATTTTACTTTAACTTTAATGCACAACCTTGCTTATTTGGTTTCTACTGAAAATAGATTACGAGAGGAACGTCAAATTAAAACATTTTCCAGGTCTTTGTGAGGAATCGAAAATGTGTTTCTTCAAAAATCTCAAAAACTCATTTGTTTGTTGGTACTGCAGTTTACCTGCCTACGGCAGACTAGTACTATCTCTTGCAACAAAACAAAGGAGAGGTTCTCCTAACCTTTATCAGAACCTTTATGAGAAACTTTCTTAGTAGTTTTTTAAAAATATTCCAACTAAACTCCGAGTCAATAACACGTTTGTTTTTCACTAAACTCCCCTAAAGCAGGTAAACACAGTCAAGGTCACAGCTCAACTAACCACAGCAGCACTATACAAGTTGCATGAACTTAGTCTTCTCACCCCCTTGAAAAACTTTTTTCACTAACAGTATGAAAATATACTCAGCTTCTTTATTGGGAGTTTCGTCTTCCACTTAGCTGACCACTAAGCTTTACTAGTAAAAAGGAAATGGGCCGCGCTGTTAGTGTAAACGTATCTGAGTTTTCTACGATGGTTCCTCGTTTATTCCAGAAACATGAGGGAGTTTATTAGAAAGGTTTCTGAATTCTTCAGAACGATTTTAGTTTAAAGATTATTGACTTTCAGCGGGAAACCTTCCAGGTTTTTTTTTTTTTTTTTTTTTTCAGATAAGCTACCGGCAGGAAATAGGCGGACTAGCAGACCATATTTTCCCAGGAGCATTTTAGATTTTTATATATTTATTTATTTTTTATTTTATTTTATTTTTATTTGTTTATTTTTTAAGTGTAATAAATTCTCGGTTTCCTTTTCATTTGTTTTACAGAAAATTACAAAAAGTTGAATTCTTTAATCCAACCTATCAAAAAAGGTTTCCACATTTTACTTCCGTATAAAACTAAAATAGAAAAAATAAAGGCTAATTTAAAAGAACCGATAATCGAAAGACAAGATGACTCATCATAATGCCTTTTTGAAAAAGTAATATAAAATCTAAATTATGTGTGTGATGACGTACCTGGTTTCTTTTTTCTTACCATTGTTTCCCTTTTTTTTATCCTCTGACTATCTTTTCGTGGCTTGTTTAACTTTTAGCATAAGCGTAAGACAACATTTTGTTTTTTTCCCGAGCTGGAAGAAAGAAACTCAGTTTTGATTTTTTGTCTTTCTTTATAAGAAGAAAAAATGCCATGATACTGATTTGCATTTTACGCAGATATTCAAGCTAAAAAGCTCTCTTTTCTTTTAAAGAAAATAAATTATAAATGCTGATGTGTGTGCGCAGTTTTTGGAGATAAATTCGATTCAGATTTTTTAAAAACATATAGAACAGTTGTACTCAAACGGAAAAAAAAAATCCTCTTGCTGTAAAAGGACGCTTTTTCGTAAAAAAAAAAAAAAAAAAAAAAAAAAAAACTAAAGCCCAACTCGGTAAAATTCATAAGACAAAGGTAGCTCTCGAATGCAAAATTTTTATTGCACAGAGCTCGTGGTATTTTTTATGGGCCCAATATTCAGCTACATTAATATCTTGCTTTTGTTAATGTTATTGTCTAGTTCCAATCGTGCACTGTAAAAACGATTCAGAAACGTTCCTGAAAAATAATGGGCAGCTAATGTGCCCAATGCCTGCAATAAAATATCTTGCAAAAAACTGGAATGGTTTTCATCAATATTCAGTAACTTTCCTTAAGTTACCCTGGAATCTTTCTGAAGAAATCAGAAATTTCCCCGGTTAAAAACAGTCGCGTTGCTGGAACCTTCAGAGAAAACGTTTGTTGAATACACTCACACTAAAAAAATTCCGAAACGTTACTGAGTATTTCCGCATAACATTTCAGGATTTCAATGGTTTTTATCCACTTCTTGGAAAAATCAAGTATCATTGTCAAAAAGTTTCCTGAATGGCTACAAGTCGCACGACTGCAGACTTCTCACTGTTGTGAAAAATATTTTTAGCTCCCAGTTTAAAGATTAACTGAGCGTATTTATAAGGTGTATCGGCATCAGTTTGATTGTGGTTAGTGTGGACTGATAAGGTTTCCAAAGGAAGCAAATAAGTCTATGGACTGTGAAACTTGGCAAGGTTTGCAGGCGAGTAAAATTCTTGATACTTACTTGCAATTCTGTCTTAGCTTTGGCCATGTTTGATGTACTATACTGCTTTTGAACCTTTTTTGATAAATCAGGAAGGAGCCAAACTCTTATATTGTACGCATCTAAGTGTACTCTAAAGTTCCAGAGACGCGACTGGTTTTAAATGGGAAGATTTCTGAAAATTGCAGGAAGGTTACTGAACTTTAGCGTAAAACTTTCCTGGTTTTTGCAAGATATGTTACTGGTTGAAATTGAGCACATCAGCTGCCCATTATTTTCCAGGAATGTTTCTGAATTGTTTTTACAGTGTAGTTAACAGCTTGGCAGCTTCTTGATTCACCAAAAAAATTCCAAAAGCGTTATTGCAAGTATCGTCAAAGCTAAGACAGAATTGCAGATAGGTATCAAGAATCTAACTTCCCATCGATCATGCCACTTATTCTGCCGTGTGCAGGTAAACGGCAGCATACACTGTAAAAACAATTCAGAAACGTTCCTGGAAAATAATGGGCAGCTGATGTGCCCAATTTCTGCTGAAACATGTCTTATAAAAACCAGGAACGTTTTCGGCTAAAAGTCAGTAACCTTCCTGAAATCATCCTGCAAACCTCCTGAAATATTCAGAGATCTTCCTGGTTGAAACCAGTCGTGTTTCTGTAACTCTACAATAAACTTAGGTAGGTATAATGTAAGGGCTTAGCTACTTTCCTAGGAAAAATTTAAAAGCAGTATTATAAGCATGGTCAAAGCTAAGACAGAATTGAAGGCATGTATCAAGAATTTGACTCGGCTGCAATTCGTTCAAAGCCACGTAGTTATAGACTGATTTGCGTCCTTTGGACACTTTATCAATCTGGGTTAGCCGCAATCGAACTGAAGCCGATACACTTTATAAATACGCTTAGTTTAACTTTAAACTGGGAGCTAAAAATATTTTTTACAGCAATGAGAAGTTGAATTCGTGCGACTTGTAGCAATTCAGGAAACGTTTTAACAAGGATACTTGATTTTTTTCTGGAAGTGTATAAAAACCACTGAAATCCCAGAACGTTACACGGAAATACTCAGTAACGTTTCGGAATTTTTTTACAGTGTTTGCAGAAATAAATTTTCGAGATAGCTGAAGAAATGTGCGTCGGATTCAATATTAATCATAGGGATATCTTGGAATAAGGCGTTTTTTTTTCGTGGCTTTTTTTTTAGCAGAAACCAAAAAATTAATTTGAATTTTGACATCTTGAATTCAAATTATGTTTTTCGCAATCACGAGTGTGTGTGTGTGTGTGTGTAGGCGCGTGCGTTTATGTGTGTGGGGTGTATATGTGTTTGTGTGCTGGGGGTATGTGTATGTGTGTGCAGGCATGTGTGTTTGCGTCTGTGTGCAGGTATGAGTGTGTGGATAGTTGTGTGTATGAATGTGTGTGTGTGTGTGGGGGGGGGGGTATGTGTATGTGTGTGTAGGCATATGTGTTTGTGTCTGTGTGCAGGCATGAATGTGTGGATAGTTGTGTGTATGTGTGTGTGTATGTGTCTGTATGTATGCTTGTGTGTATGTGTTTGTATGTGTTTATGTGTTTGTGTATGTGTTTGTGTGCGCGCGTGTGTGTAGTTGTGTATGTATGCGCGTGTGTGTAGGACATGGATGCAACCTGGAGACGGCTTTCGCTATAGGTGCAGCATCGTGAGGAGCCCGCCGACGGTGATGGTGCGGAGGGTGGCGGTGAGAAAAATCAAAAGACGCCAAAAACAGTCAAGTGAGAACAATAAGCAATCGTGATTGTTCAACAAGCAAGCTTGTACAATAAAGCTAATGTAAAATAGATGACAAAAATGCAAGAAAAAAAAAACGAAAGAAAAATTTATGGTTTCTGCCCTTTACCGGCACACGGCAGTATTCGCTTTCATTGGGAACTTAGTCAATCTGAGCGGGTCGTGGAATTAATGGAAGTTTTTCTGCTGTTTATGGATTTGCTTAATTTATTTGGTGGATTATTTTAGATTAAACAAATGTTTTAAAGATTCTTTTGATATCAAGATTTTGGTTACATGGTGAAAACCGAGAAGCGTTATTAGGAAGGTTTTAGCTTCAAAAACAGTGTCAGTTGAAAACACATTTCCAAATGCTATAGCTATTAAAATCTTTCCACAAAAAATTTTGGCAAGATTCCTGCTGGTTGATTAGAGAATGAGTAAGTGTCGAATTAACAGAAATAAATAAAAAAAAACATATTAATTGTATCAAAGTTACATCAAAATGGAAAATAAATAAGACAAATTCATATGTTATTTGCCAATCTTGTGCGAAAATGTTACTTTAAGATTTATCACGAGAAAAGCCTGGAACAGTCAGACGAAAAGTAAAAATATTCAACAATACAACAATTGTGGCTATCGACAGGGAGTTGAGATAATGCACTAAATACGGAATTGGGTCGAGGAAAGCCTTTGTACATAGAACTAAAAAGCTTATAACTCGTTTTTTATTCTACTAAGAAATTTTCAACGGGGCTATCTTCAGCAGAAAAATCAGAGCTTTCAATGTACATATAATGGTAATATGTGCAAGTATTCTTCCCCCTATATTAGATAATTTATTTGAAAATTTCCCCCCTGTATAGCCCCCTATGGGTGGTTTTGACCCCCATAACGGGACGAAAACTACCCTATGTGTTATTTAGATGCATAAGCTATATTACGTAAAGTTTCATTAAAATCCATTCAATAGTTTTTCATAAAAGTGTAACAAACACTCGCATATCCAATAGTAGTAAAAGTCATAAAAGTTTATTTGTACAAAACTGTATACAACCTATTTCTTCTCTCAAATTTGTAATTTAACTTTTGTTGGCTGCTTTTGACTGTACCTAAATATAAAGATATTAATATTAACTGCCATTTTTGAGTGTTATAATAAGGAAAACTTTTATTATTAACATAAAACTTTTTTTTTTTTAAATCTTTTTAGTTGGAATCAAGTCATTAGAAATAGTCTTTAGACTAGGGATGCACCGATAAGCAAAAATTAACCGATTACCGATTAATCGGTTCTGGCTGATTAATGATCATATTGATTAGCTTTATTGATACCAATTTTTCCGTCACTTTGTTTTCCTTTCTTTCTTTTTGACTTAAGAAATAGTTAACAGTTTATTTCTGAGAGGCGATTTTTCTCCTTTTTCCAAATTTTCAAAAAAATATTTTTAGACTTTCATGCAATTTCTTTCAGCCAATTTTCATCTTAATGTTAAGAAAATCACATAATGCTTACTAAGCAGGAACATTTAAAATTATTAGAGGCAGTCCGTGGACTCAGCAGGCAAATTTAGGAATATTTTTTAATTTAAATTTATTTTTAAAATATAAGTAGTCATTTAATCCAAGTTTTTTCTCATTTAAAAAATGTATAAGGTTTTCTTGAAGCACTGTCTAAAGGGAAAAGTATCGACTTATGAAACATGATGCAACATTGTATATGTGTGCATATTTATTCAAAAAAAAAAAAATAAATAATAATAATAAAATAAATAAAATAAAATAAATAAATAAAATAAATAAATAAAAAATAATCTTTCCTCAACCATCAGTTTGTAACAAAATCATAGTAAAGTATGTACATATTTTTTATTTACATCAAATAATCTTTATTTATTCTTATTTTTTTTTGTTGAATCAAAAACTAGTAATTTAAATAGTATGTTACGTGATGTAATCATATGTAACGAGGAACAAAATAACTAAAAAAATAATCAAGTTGTGTAACCAAAAGCTGGGGTTAGGGTATTACCGTAAACTTTTGGAAATGATTCTGATTTTCTTTAAAAAAATGAAACAAAAGCATTTGGGAGTTTTTTTTTTTGTTTTTGTTTTTGGAGAGAGTTAAGAGGATTTTTCAGTGGGATCATATACACATTTGTTTATTTCTGTTACATTTCTGTCCTTTAAAAGATAAATAGAAATAATATTAATGCAATAAAAAGGAAAAGTAGCTGCAAGGCAGATAACATGAAAAAGTAGGGGAGCCGGGGGGAGGGGGGGGGCTAGAGGAAGAAAAATATTTCACATTCCTATTTAAAAGTCCGGTATTTTAATTATTCTTTGTAGTGTCTTGTGAATTACAGCTGTGAAAATTATTCTTTAATATTTCATTTAGTTTTACGCACCTTTTAAACTATTTATTTTTACTCTGTACACTTTCATACTGCAGTTCTAAAATAATGTTTGCAGCAAATTACGTTTAATTATTGTTCATAAATGTATTCTTCATAGTTTCATGTTTAAGGTATGCTTAAAAAATTTAACTTTGAAGAATGTTTCTTTTCGTTGACTACTATCTAAAGAAGATATATTTTAAAGACTACTTTAGGTTAAGATAATTGAAAAATTAACAGAGAAAGTACCTGACCTTAGTAATTGTAACACTGTAAGAAAATACCGAAATTTACTGTCACAGATTAGTTTCGAGTAACGTTGCAGTAAACATCAAGTGCTTTTGTCAAAAAGTTTCCTGAGTTGCTGCAAGTTGCACGAATGCAGATTTATCACTGTTGTGAAAAATATTTTTAGCTGCCAGTTTAGACTCTAACTTATCGTATTTATTATGTGTATCGTATTTGTTGTGTTTACGGCACACCCAGAATGACTAAGCTCTCAATGGGAGCGAATTATTAATTTCTGGATTCCATAGCTTTGCAAGAACTACAATCATGTCAGATGTTTGATAATTACTTGCAATTCTGGCTTACCTTTGGCCATGTTTTGCGATACTGCTTTTGGAACTTCCTAGATAAATCAGGAAGGTGTCAAGCTGTAATAATATCTCTACCTAAGATTACTCAGAAGTTCCAGAGACAGGATTGTCATTAAACGGGAAGATTTCTGGATTTTTCGGGATAATTTTAGGAAGGTAACTAAATTTTTGCGGAAAACGTTCCTGGTTTTTGTGAGATATGTTAATGGCAGAAATTGGGCACACCAGCTGCCTGTTATTTTCCAGGAACGTTTTTGAATCGTTTTTACATTGTACTTTGTGACAGTCGTCAACAAACTGAAAATTTAGACTTAGAAAATTAGACTAAAGTGTTATTAAAAATGGCTTTTATTTGCACAAAAAAAAAAAAAAAAAATGCATTTCTACCTCATGTTTGATTTTTATTGATAATGAGAAAGTTTGCGAGCACTACGTGTGTTCCGCAAAGAGATGATGATGAAATTGAAGATATTTCCTTTATTAATAAAACCTTGCTTTATCTTATAATAATTAATGAAATTCTTTTCCAAACACGAACTAACCACTCTACTTCCACCAATTGCATTAAAGTGTAATTACATGATTTTTTCTACAAACATGTTTATAAGCTTTTCCCATGTTTCTCCAAGCGAAGGAAAACAAAAACAGAAGACATTTCTATATTAATATTACATTGCTTTGCCTTATGTTAATTAATAAATATTTCTACGAAGCACGTCCCACGTTGCACGGTTCTTTGAACTTACACTATATTAAGTTATAATAATACGGATTCTTTACTCTCTCATAATTTTTCATTGTTATATACAAGCGATGGATATAACATTTTTTCCTGCGTAAAATGACATCTTTATCGTAAAAAAAAAGAAAAGAAACATTTTTGAAAAATAAGGGGCGCCTCATTTCTGCCGGTAACATATCCGGCAAAAAGCAGGAAAATTTCCTGCTAAAATTCGGTTATTTTCCTGAAATCAACCTCCACTCTTTCTCAAGAATTTAGAAACCTTTTATATAAAAGTCAGTCATGCTCCTGTAATACATGAGGAACCTTCGGAGAAAAAATAGATATATATATATATTTAGTAATATCTTAGTGCAGCGGTTCCGAAACTTTTTAGGAAACGGAACCCTTAATAATTTGCTTCTACTTCAAGGAACCCTATTTTTGTTTATGACTAAAAATACACACTGTTGACGATCTAGGTTTCAGATGATAAAGATGAAAAATGATCATAATTCGATTACTTTCTTCTGTGGAGAAGAGCACTGGAAAAACTATTCAGAGACGTTCCTGGAAAAGAATGGGCAGCTGATTTGCTCAATTTCTGGCTAGTAACATACCTCGCAAAAACCAGGAACATTTTCCACTAATATTCAGTAAATTTCCTGAAGCTATCCCGGAAGCTTCCTGAATAATTCAGAAATCTTCCCGTTTTAACCCAGATGTGTCTCTGGAGCTTTAGAGTAAACTTTAGTAGGTATAATACAATAGCTTGGCACCTTATTGAGTTAATAAGAAAGTTCCATAAGCAGTTTTGCAAACATGGCCAAAGCTAAGCAAGAATTGCAAGTAAGAAACGAGAATTTTACTCGCCTGCAATTCTTGCAAAGCAACGTAGTTCATACTTACTCTCTCCCTTTGGGAGCTTAACTAGCATAGACCAGCCGTAATGGGACTGATGCCGATACACTTTATAAACGCACTCAGTCAGTCTTTGAACCGGTAGCTAAAAATATTTTTCACAAGAATAAGAAATCTGCATTTGTGCAACTTGTAGCAATTCAGAAAATTTTTTGAGAATGATACTTGATTTTTCCAGGAAGTTAATAAAAGCAATTGAAATCCTGAAACGTTACACGGAAATACTCAGTAACGTTTCGAAATTTTTTTACGGTGTGAAACTATTGATTACTTGAGAATTTTTGTATTTTGACACCAACATGTTTTAAAATGTGCTGAACCCATCTTAACCATTTTTGGAAACTATCTGTCCGTTTTTTTTTGTGTTTAGGATTCATTTGATCGTCTTGAGGTCGATCTAACTGAAAACGTAATGCATGGAATTGAAAGAAACTGGGGTATACATGTGCATCTCCATGTGAGCTCGTGTTTATTACTTTTGGCACTACACTGTAAAAAAATTCAGAAACATTACTATTTCCGTGTAACCTTTCGGGATTTCAGTGGTTTTTATCCACTTCCTGGAAATATCAAGGATCACTAACAAAAAGTTTCCTTAATTGCTACAAGTTGTACGGCTGCAGACTTCTCTCTGTTGTAAAAAATATTTTTAGCTCCCAGTTTAAAGATTAATTGAGAGTATTTATAAGGTGTATTGGCTTCATTTCGTTTACGGCTCGTCCATGCTTATTCGCTCCCAAAGGGAGCGAATAAGTATGGACTTCGTAGCTTTGCAAGAATTGCAAGCAAGTGGGATGCTTGATACTTACTTGCAATTCTAGCTTAGCTTTGGCCATGCTTGCAGTACTGCTTTTGGTACTGTCTTGATAAATCAGGAAGGTGGCGAAATGTAATATTTTCCCTACCAGAGATACAACGGCTTTAATCGGGAAGATTTCTGGAATTTTCAGGAAGGTTACTGAATTTTAGGGGAAAACTTTCCTGGTTTTTGCGAGATATGTTACGGGCAGAAAGTGGGCACATCAGCTGCCTATTATTTTCCAGGAACGTTTCTGAATCGTTTTTACAGTGTAATCTCCTCAGAGGTTGACCCAATCGAATGATTTTCACTTTTAGCGTGACTGCTGTCTGTCAAACAACAACACAAGGATTTGCTTAAAGATTGGCTCACATATACTCAATGGGAGAAGTGCAGACAAATTTTTGCCACAAATAATTTTAAAGGAATGACAGAACAAAGTGATTTTCTCATCAAGCGAGCTACTTAGGGGAGGGTGGCCCAAAGCGGGTAGGTTTTTGAAGAATGCTGGAAAATTGTAGTATTACCCTACATGCGATAATTTATAAACGGTCCTAGTCATAAAAGTGCTTCTAAAATCTTTGGCATTTTTTAAATATTTTACGGAACGTTCAAACTGAACTATAAATTTCAGGATTTGTTTTAGGCTTTTAATGTCTATCAAAACAATACTAATGAATGCATTTAAAATGTCTTTAAAATCTATGTCTCACTTTGAAGATTTAATAAATTTCGATGAAATAAATCAAGTATTTTTTGAAAACAGACCCATTTATTTAAAAAACTCTTACAGATGAAATATACAATGTTAAAAGAATTCAAATTAATTATTTTCTGTAGCAACGTTTGTTGTCAACCAAAGCAAAAATGGTGTCTTGTGAATCATACAGGGGAGGGTGGCCCAAAGCGGGTAGATTTCTGAAGAATTCTCGAAAATTGTTATTTCTGGATTTTTATCGCAACAATTTCGGTTTTATTTCCTAGCAGGGTTCTTGAACTTCAAAATAAAAATTTTTATACTATTTCAAACCCAATATGTATTTATTATCAAACATTACAAACACTTGAAAAATCCGCTTTGCCCTGCAAGGGAGCCCAAAGCGGGTAAGCTTAACTAATTATGATTTGGTACATTTATCAATCAAAAATGAGGTTATAAATTATTAAATTAGTTGACTAGCTATCTGCCATCATGAAAGATATGCATAAAAAAGTTATACTTATTCAATTTAAAGTCAGTACATTTGTGTAAGTGCATAAAGAAATAACTGAACAAATTAACAGACTAATTAATTGCCATCATAAAAAAAAACTTTCTAAAGTTATACTTGTCCAATTGAATTAGAAAACCTAAGTTAGCACATGTGTCAAGAAATTAAATAAATACATGATTAAATCCTATACCCGCTTTGCCCAAAGGGACTTTTTTATTTCAATAATTGTAACTTTAAATTATAATAATTAAAAAAACGGAATGTCCATCGTAGTTTGTAGGTGGATGGTGACAGAATAACACGATATTATTGGCAATCAAAAAAATATAAGCTGGTCTTCGACTAGTCACAAGTTACAAAACTTGTGTTCGGGTAAACAAAACATAGGTATACATCGCCACTGACACACCATGGGGGGGGGGGGGGGCGTATGAAGGCCTACTCGCTTTGGGTCACCTACCCGCTTTTGACCACCCTCCCCTATATCTCGGAAAATGATAAAAGAATTCAATCAAAATCTGAAATGCAATAGGCGACATCAACTGAAACATGTGTAGATTCGCCCTTGGTATTGGCACGTATTGCACTTGAATGCTTTTGTCGTCCAGCATGACTGGTATTCCCTTTCATGATTCAAAGCCTATGCAATGTGCATTGTTAGAACTGCGGTCAAGACACTTAATCTATCCAACTTGGTTCCGAGGATGTATAAATTTGAAATTAACAGAAAATTGTGCCAGATTGACTGATAAAAATAGTTAAGATCAAGAGTCACCATAAAACCAAATTTTGGTACATGCGATAATACGTAAGTATCGATTGCTCGTATGAAATACAGACAGGAAAGTTTCGTTATGTCCTCATCATACTTCACTGTATACTCCAGGATCCTCTGCAACGGCGGATTTATCATTTCGCAAATTGCAAAGGATCCCCATTGCCATTACCATAAAGGTCCTAATTGGGGTACAAAAATACACATGATAAATGCTTTATAGAATTCCGTTACAGACAAAGGGACACCAAATATGCATTTACCAGCCCTCAAACCTATAAATCTGCCTCTGGTCTTCCGTTTCTATCGCAGAGGTAGTTTTACCAGGTTTTAAGAGCCTCAAAGGCAACTTTTTTTTTTAAATCTTGATCAGGGGTGAAGCATCACCAGCCCACTATCCTCAGAGGTACTGATTTGGGATGGAGCCTCAGAAGACTTCGACCACAATTAGCGCATCTGGTAGACCTTCGACCGGTCAGTATCGAACCCGTGACTCTTTAGCCACGAACTCAATGCTTTACTGATTGAGAAAACCTCAGTCCGTGTCCAAAGCACTCTATTTAACTATGTGCCGAAAGCAGCCTTTTAAAAAAATAATGAGGCATTATGAATAAAAAATACTACCTTCAATTTGAAATAAGACCTCTTTATGAAAACATACTTTTCCCATGATATTGTTGCAACATTTACAATAATTATAACTCCCTGCAACAAATTACATTAATATGAAGGATGAAATTAATTCATTGTAAAACTGATAATCGCTATATAAATTTTTGCTTTATGTCTTAAGGTTAAGTACGTATAGCGGAAGCAGAGTCCAAGAACCAAATTTGTTTTTTAGGTACGCATAGGCAGGAAAGTTTGTTTGGTATTGATAAGTTGTTACGAGCTAAGAAGTTTTAAGATACAGCTTTTTTACGCAATAACGAGTATTCCCTTTCAACACCAAACCAAAATTTATTGAATGAAACTGAATCAGAAAATTGGTTTCAAGCAGATGAACTCTTAAT
Organism: Uloborus diversus; assembly: GCF_026930045.1. Taxonomy (NCBI): domain Eukaryota; kingdom Metazoa; phylum Arthropoda; class Arachnida; order Araneae; family Uloboridae; genus Uloborus; species Uloborus diversus. Next base: position 141,594,744 of record NC_072738.1, read on the forward strand.
TGCAATTATGATTCATTCTGAAGCATGGACAGTGCCATAGGTTTCTCAAACGAATAGTAATGGTTTTAGTATTAGGAAATAGTTGTACTGCGTTCTCTTCATAAAGATTGTATCTGGCAGAAATTCCCTTTAAGGGAGCTAAACATTCCGTTCTGTTTAAAAAAGGACATACAAAAATTCAGCTTTCTTTTTAATACTGTTATTATGTCTCTCACAACAAATATGGTTACTGTTTCCATTTGTGTGAAAATAGCCACTTCGTTCAGTTTACCAAAAATGTAGACAAAATATTTATCAGTCGTCGTTCCTCATGCAAAACATCGAAAAACTCTAATTTCATCTGAAAGTCCATACAACCTTTTAAAAAACTTTTGTTTTGGACAGGCAGCATATTTCATATGGAAAAGTGGTAAGTTGTGCTGCCTACCCATGTCTTCAAAAATCTTGCTAAATATCTTGACTGGAGAAGACGATATTTGACAAAATAAACTATTTCTGAAGCTTCATCAGGAACTTTTCTCGAGTTAGACGGTAGCTATGTGATTATGCTGGCATAGCGATGCAAAGCACTATGACGACTGCTACTTTGGAGTGACATTTTAGACCCTTGATATTGATTATTTCATTTTTTTTTTTTTTTGAAAACTAGTGGAAAATAAATTTATGCAACGGCTAACTCGCAGCGGACCCAACTAAGTCGAAGAGCATTTTTAAAAGTTTTTTTTTTTTTTTTTTTTTTACAAATGTTAAGATATTTTCAGTATGGCGGCCTTAGGATCCTATTGATCTTTTTCTTACTCTATTCAGATTTCATATTTTGCTTGCATTTACTGTGAAAACGTGTTGAAATATCAGTATAAAGAATGGTTCGAAGATTTTAATAGTACTCGAATCGCTGACACTACATGTATGGCGCGCTGAAATAAATCAGTGACCTGTTTCGGAAATAACCACCGACGTCGCATGTTCAACGAAATGACCTTTTCCACACCTTTCCTCGAAGCTTTTGGGGAGGCTTAACGATTATTCTATTAATATTTTTGTGGCCCTACGATACAAAAACATAAATTTCTTTTCTAAAAAATCGTTTGTTGTTTCAGCTGTGTCATCGATATTCATTCAAATAAATTGAATCGTACTCGAGATCCTGCATCGTATCAAATGACATCTAATGCGAGGATCTGAATGGAAGCAAAACAAAACTGAAATCATCCCAACATAAGATGCCAACGATCGATGGGAGCATTAATCCTAACCCATCCCGTTCAAACCATTTCCCAGTGTTGAACGCCCTGCTCCATTCTTACCTGTTGGATAAAGCGCCGCACGGCAACCCTACAGCCGGGCGATGCGTCGCCAACCGATGGCAACCCGCCCTGCTCCAGCATCCGCGAGAACAGGATCCCAGCTTACTTCTAAAACAAGGCAAAGCCGATCGCGGGAGCGGACGCGCGATAAATCAAGACAAGATTCCTGAATTCTGATCCCTCTCATTGGATGACAGATCGAAGGTATATTCGAGGTGGTGACACGGAATCAGACAGCCCGAAACAATAAGTCCCGAATGGTGGCAATCGGAGGGGTCCGACCCTTGTTGTTTTTTTTTCGCGAGTATCACTCATAAGTTCATGTTTCATTGACGGGAACTGATCTGAAAGAGAAGGAATGGCCGGAGCACAGTCTGGTGTACACGTTGTACAGCTTAAGCCCATTGTGGTACCCCCAGCACTCCAAGAGGGCAACAAATTCGTGAGGTGGGACGATGTAAGTGAAACGCTTTGATTGTTCTCTTTCTCCTTTTATTGTTTTGTCCGAAATACATCACACGTAAAGGTCAATGTCTGAATCACAGGTTCAGTGTGTCATCTGTCAAATGAAGTTTAAAGGAAACGGTATCCACTACTGTAAATAAAAACAAACACAGCTCCTGTCAAAGCTCCTGGCGTTTGACACCAAACACACTCCCTAACTTCCATCAATGAAATAACAGATAGAGCGGCCGCCGCTAGTATGGATCACGTTTGTTCAAAACAGTTCTGATTCCATAAAGCGGCTACTTCCATAAAGCTTGATTTTGTTCCGTTTTTGACGATTTGGTTCGCTAAAAGAGCTGATTAAATTAATCACTGATTCAATTAACTTGCATCCGCTATACATCAATGCCGCTCAAGGAAAGACAGCGATTGATGAAAACTTTTACCCTCGAAAAAATTACTGAGTATTTAAGTGCTTTGATTGATAGAAACTAACGGTAATACACTAATTTTCAATATTTACATTAGGATACATTATAACGTCAACATGAAGAAAATCAGTGAAAGAATTTTTGTTTATTAAATCATTTCTAATTTTGAATTCACCAAGTTCTTTATATGGTCAAGTTCAAGTTTAAACACTCCAACACATATGTAGCGCATATGAGGAAGTGAGGAGCAAAGGGATGTAAGTGGACATTTTCAAGTTTTGAGTAAAACACGTTTAACAATATCGTTCCAGGTAGGCTTTCATTGAATTTCTTTCCTAAATCATGCTATACAGCAGCACCTACTGTCCGACCACGGATTGTATGGAATTTTCAAACGTCCAGATAAGACGAATCTATCTGAATGAGGGGGAAAGTAAAAAATTGATGCCGGTATTCCGCTCATTTGAATGAGGCTCTGCTTCTGCAAAAGCTGACATCGCTAAAAAATAATAGATTCGTCCATTTCCGGCTGTAAAGCGGATGTTTGTCTTTCCATACAATCCGTGGTCAGACAGTACCAGGGCTACAAGTACCATCTCTTCCCCCAAGACAAGAGGAGAGGTTCAATTACTTGTACTGGTTATCTCTAAAATTTTAATTTTGCCTCTTACATCCTTTTGCTTCTCACTGACTCATATGTAGTTGTGTTAACGTTTATCAAATATTTTTTCATTATTGTCTTTTAATAAAACAGTATCATCTTTATTATAATTATTTTAAGTGATTAGAATGTGTATGAATGAACAATGCAAACCAAAGCTTCAGTAGCAAATACCAGGTGAAAATTCTCAAAGAAATCAAATATTTATAATCGTTTTTTGAAAAGTCGATTTTTAGATTTCCGTCTTAAATTTAGAAGAAAAAACCCGTATTGGTAAAATAATGATAGCTTTTCTATATCTCCTTCTGAATAGTTTGTGGTAACTAATTTTCATTAATTTTATATCATATCAAATGATATCATCATATGATATGTTGAAATATCATAACACAAAAACTACTCTGATGTAACTTAAAATATAAAAGTTTATAAAAACATTAATGCTGTAAGTAAAATAATAACAACGATAAAATTAAAAATTAAAAAAAATCCCGACTGAGTCGCAACTGTAGAATCTGTAGAGGAAAAATTGAAAATCCTTTTGAAACCCTTTTATTATTAAAAATCAATGACAAGTATTTTATTTGCTATTAAATAGAAACTGGCAACAGATAAAAATTTTAAATCATTGCGTTTTATTTCCTTGTCGATCAACAATGAATTCGGTTATCAATCGCGTGAATAAAGGCTTAGACGTTATTAAAATCTGCATTAAAAAAACATTATAATTCGAATTCTGTGAAACATGGAAGTTCCAAACACATTCTATCAGACGCAGAAAAAAATTCTCTTTATTTTGGTAGAAAATTTAGAAATTTTTAACTATGTTTTCACTGCAAAAATCGCGAAAAAAATTTTAGAGGTTTTAATTAATATCTTCGTCAATTAATGTCATCCAAAGAGGCAACCTAGCTAAGATCACTCTCGATCAACTCTCTTTTCAAACATTTTTTTTTTTTTTTTTTGAAAATCGGTCAATCAGTTTAGGCGCTAGACTGCCACAGACAGACACACAGATACACAGGCACGTCAAACTTATAACTCCCTTTGTGTGTCGGGGGTTAAAGAAAGAAATTCATTAGAAATTAAGTTTTTGATTAAATAATCAGTTATTTAAAGTAAGATGTTTTACATTTTCAAAATTTTCAAATCGAGGCAATTAAGTGCATGAAAACCATTTTCCTCACAACTTATTAATTGCAAAAAGAAAAAAAAAAAAAACCTACACACCCCGAGACACAGTTTTAAACTATAGCACCCGAAATCGCAATTTTCATTTCATGAATATTGTATTTAAACGATCAGAAATAAACAGGGAATTGCATGTAATTTATACTGTATTTATACTGTATTTGTGAACACACAAAACTAGATTGGAAATAGTTATTTCTGTAATTTGGCTGCATTTACAGCTTCATAAAGTGTTTATCTTAGCACTGTAGGCATTTATGTTTCTATTATTATGATAATGAATCTGAATTAGAAGAAAAAGTTTTGAAAATGAAGTAACTAAAATTAAATATTTTTTTTTACATAAAAAAAGATAGCATAAAAAATATTTTTGTATGTGGTTCGTCAAAGTAATTAACTACCTACAATAGAAAATGAGAAACTAGAGTAAAATAATATCAATTTAAAGTTAGAAATCAGTTTAACTGAATTTGAATCATTGTCTATAATGTTTAGTTTATTTTAAAACGTTTAATAATCGGATCTGTTAAAAATAAATCTTTCCAGAGAATTTAAACTCTTAATGACTTATCTCTATTCATACTCAAAAGTTAATTTTTCCTTGGTGAATCATTTATCGTGTGACACAAATGTGGAGCTCTGCTTTGTGTCATAATGTCTGTGTCAGAGTGCTCACTATGAAGCTTGCAAGTTTGTTTACGCAGATAATACTCTGATTTGTGTCATGATACCTGTTGAGTAGATGTGTTAACCTGTTAACCACTCAGCTTGCAAGAGTCATACACAGGAAAAGCACTGATTCATGTCGTGTTAACCTGTTAGTCGAAGTGCTCACTATTAAGCTTGCAAGTTTGTTTACGCAGATAATACTCTGATTTGTGCCATGATACCTGTTGAGTAGATGTGTTAATCTGTTAACCAATCAGCTCGCAAGAGTCATACACAGGAAAAGCACTGATTCATGTCGTGTTAACCTGTTGAGTCGAAGTGCTCACTATTAAGCTTGCAAGTTTGTTTACGCAGATAATACTCTGATTTGTGCCATGATACCTGTTGAGTAGATGTGTTAACCTGTTAACCACTCAGCTCGCAAGAGTCATACACAGGAAAAGACTGATTCGTGTCGTGTTAACCTGTTGAGTCGAAGTGCTCACTATTAAGCTTGCAAGTTTGTTTACGCAGATAATACTCTGATTTGTGCAATGATACCTTTTGAGCAGATATGTGAACCTGTTAACCAATCAGCTCGCAAGAGTCATACACAGGAAAAGCACTGATTCGTATCGTGATAACCTGTTGAGTCGAAGTGCTCACCACCCAGCTTGCAGGAGTGATACGCGGGAAAAGCAGTGATTCGTATCGTGATACCTGTTGAGTCGAAGTGCATTCAGCTTGCAAAAAGCATAATTTTAAGAACTCTTCTGATTGGTGGAATCTATATAAGCTTGGGCAAATGATATTTTAATTTCAAATATCCATAATTAATAGAAATTTTAACATCGATCATTAAAATCTTCCTTCAGTAGTTATACTTTAATGAAGTAAGACTGCACAAAAAGTGAAAATTTTACATGAATCTATTGTTATTGATCGATTTTTGCAAGTTTTATAAACCATGATTATTTTTCGCTTAAATTAATTTTACTTTTAATTCCAAAAAGTTCATCGTTACTTGTTGGAAAAGGAAAAATCACTAAACAATATTAAAAATGTACAAATTAATGTTTATGATTGAAAACTGAATAACTTAGAAGTATTTGTTGCGAAAATAATGCATAATAATACGTGAAAAAATGTATTAAAGTAAATTTGCAACAACGTTTTAAGTATAAGTTTTTTTTTTTTTGCAGTTCTATCTTTGGGAAGAAAAATAGTAATTACGAGATGTAAATATTTCATACTAACTTTCGATTGTAATTTATTAACTGATAATTCTCCGTGATGCTTCTCTCTCTCAAATATGCTCAACGTTCAGCACTATTCCCGTTTAAAGAATTTTTCTGTTTCTCGACTAGTGTTTTGTTCCAGAAATGGGCTAATGGTTCTGTTTAACGTTCAAAATTTCTTTAGTTATTAAATTGGAGCAGTTCACCCAATCAGTCATTACAATTACCAGTGTCAAAGTTGAGTCAATAGAAATATTTCATATGCATTTTCTGCTTATGGTGGAAACTCGTTTAACCGATCTCCTTTTATCCGGATCTCATGTTTATCCGGATCAGAAATTTTACAGTATTAAAAATGATCCCATAAGAAATATTTTAAAATCAAGTGCACTAAACATTCGTTTTTTTATTTTAACTAACCGTATAACTCCTGAATAGATCATAAAATAAGTTATAGTAATAAAACAGTAATCAAATATACATGCTTTCCTAGCTCCCTTGCGTAAATCAAAATTTCACGTTGTGGAAAAGTTTATGAAAAAGATTTTTTAAATAAACATGCGCAATTATTTTAGATACTTATAAACACCTCCAAAACTGTTTTAAAGCAGTGTTTAACTATAAATCACCGTTTCTTACATAAAGAACTGAAATTTTACTGTATTAAAAAAAGGCTACTTTATTCAACTTAAAATACCGTTTTGATGCACAAAATCAATGATCAATGGAAGCGACATACAATAAATAAAGCAATACGTATGTACAGTATGTAGTAATAATAAATTGCTGCGCTTTAATAGTACTGTACAGTAGATACAGTCCAGTTGTTTAATTCCCTAATGAATATCTTGTTTATTTGGGAGAGCTATTTCTACTCTATACGAAAAAACGACAGTTCAAAATTTTAAACTATAGTTAGAACTTTAATTTGAACACTTGATCATATGTACATTAAAAAGTGAGGAATAAGACGGCACATTCCGAAATTCAACATCGACGGCAAGCGAACATTCGAATAGCCACTTAATACAGCAACGCCCTTTTGCAGGAATCTCAGTGCTACCAAAAAAAAAAAAAATTAATTTGAATTCTGAAATTTTGAATTCAAATTATGTTTTTCGCAATCACTACATGATCCTACTCATTGGATTTATTGTTTCTAGAAATGGTTCCTGTCCCCCTAAGCCTGCCTCTCCTCCTGGGTGGTTACGTGTGTATAGTTGTGTGTGTGTGCAGAGGAGTGCGTGCGTACATGTGTAAACTTGTGTGTGTACGTAGACCTGTGTGTATGTGTGTAACGGTGAGTGTATGTGAGTGTGTATGTGTGTAGCGGCGTGTGTGTGTGTGAGTGTGTATGTGTGTAGCGGCGCGTGTGTGTCAGTGTGTATGTGTGGCAGAGTCAGTGTATGTAGGACATGGACGCCACCGACCAGGAAAAGCTGACAGTGCTCAGGAGCAGAGGAGTCAGTGGGCGGTGGTGCTGCAGAGGCCCCTGGTATAATTTTAAAAGGAACCACAACGCCAAGGACCGTCCAATGAGAACAATAAGCAATCGTGATTGCTCTAAAAAATTCAGAAATTATCGAGTGCTCGTGACAACAGTAGTTTTATTTATAACTTAAAAAGTGAAGATGAGTTATGCTGCGCAATCAGTTTGTTATTCTGAAGAAATTTTAAAGACAGTTGCTTCACCTTTTCTTTTATAAAGTTTCCATCTATGGTCAATGCCCCTCTTCCTGATTTCTTTATTCCATAGTACATGAGCAGTTTCCATTTTAATGCTGTTCATAATTATTTTTACTTCCTTGTACATTAGGAAGGTTCGAAAAATCGATTTCTTTATTTCGAAATCTCGTTGCCTCTCAAACGTTTTAGATTAGTATCCTTAAATTGGGGAAAAATAATAAAAAAATTCTAAGTTGACATCTTTAGTTATCGCAGGATGCTGAAAGTTTGAAAAAATACGTTAACATTAAAATTTTCAGAAAATAAAAAAAAAAATAATTTTTTTTTTTTTGCATTTTTTTATAAATCAACAGCCATAAATTGTCAGTATATATCGTAGTGTTAACCTAAAAAATATTTTATAGCTTTTATACAAAAGATCTTTAATTCGCGTATACGCTTCAGATTGAGCAGGAGATTTCAACCCAATTTCAGGCATATGAGCAAATAAAAGATTTTACCTATGTAAAAACTATAAAATATTTTTTTTAGGTTCAATCTACGCTACATACTGACAATTTATGGATGTTGCATTTATAAAAATATAATAGAAACTAATTTTGTTATTTTTTGAAAAAATCAATTTTTAGCATATTTTTTCCAAGTTTCAGCCTCATGCGCGAACTGAAGATGTCAACTTAGAATATTTTTGTTATTTATCCATAATTGAGGATACCAAACTACAACTTTCGAGAGGTATCGCGATTCCAAAATAAAGAAATCGATTTTTTTTCAACCACCCTATAATACATAAGGAAGTATTGTCATCGCGAAAGAATTTTCAATTCAAATTTCGGCATAAAATTACATTTTGCCCTCTTCCGAATGAACGTTGAGTAGTTTTCTTGGTCAGTCCACGCGTGCCGATATACGTACAAACGCAGAGTAGCCAAAATATTCATTGCCATTCCTGAATCAATTATTAGGAGTTTTCTAGTGATGTCTGTATGTGCGGTTAATGTATTTCGCATAACTCAAAATTGTTATGCGGTAGAATATTGAAACTTCGCTCGTAAGCTTTAGGGTCTACTTGTGCATTTCTCTTTTTGGTTGCATTCTGGATACCAAAATCGGTCTTTTACACCTTTTTTAAGGCAAATTGGCGCTAATTTCAATGCGGACAAAACAGTTAGTATGATTTCATGACCATTTGGTGATTTTTTACCAAACGTTTGGTCACTAAATTGGCGACAAATTTGGCGATTTAAAAAAAGTCGGGTTGAACTTTGGCACTATTGGCGATATTAAGTGAATAATTTATTTAACCCTGTTAAAATTGGTAGATATTTAGATATTTTTTTGCATTGATTCGGGATAAGCTACGAGTGAAATCTGTTAATTTGGACTACCATATGGCGTTTTTGTTATTTTTATACGTTGCATACAGTTTTTGTGTAATTTTAGATCATGGTAGAATCTTATTGGTGGCACATGAAAGACTGGATGCCGTATCGGGGAATCGCACTAGGTCTGCTAAAATGTTAAATAGCCTAACAAATCAGCCCCCATTAGAAGAAAAATAAATCACTGTAGACGATAAAAAAAAAGAATCCTCTTATTTTACATTTAAAAGTACAATTTTCGGTATTTTTCCGTTCTCCATCCTTATATATTATTTCTGTAGCCTGTTTTTGGTTTCTACGCCAGATTTTCCTCAATTCTTGATCTATTTCTTTGATTTACACCTTATTTTAAAGCTTATGGTGCTGGCTACTGACGAAAAATAGACCCACGGTCTAAAAATTGTTTTTTTCGGGCAAAAAACCTGTTTTAAAGAACCAGAATGAGGTTTTCGGTTAAACTTATAACTTTAACTTGGACTATGACCGACAGAGCTGAATATCTTGATCGGCAAAGCGTTCTCCTCGTAACCAGGAGTATTAGTGTTCGGGCCCACGTCCGGACAGTCTGCATCAAAAAATTAGCGAAATATCGCGCATTACAAGAACACTTAATTAAGTGAATAACAAATGTGATGGAATAGAATGAATGAGAAGGAAATGCTCCTTGCTGTTATGAAAACTTGATGTGACTTTGTGCTAAATTGCTTCTGAATTGTACGTTTTTATTTATTATTATTTTTTTAAGCTTTGGCTCTGGTAAGAAAATTAAAGCATAATGTAAGCGAAAATATAACTAACAGGTTTAAGATTTCAGACTACAATAAAATTGTTTTTTGTTCAGAAAAAAATAATAAATCGTATAATGAAATATATATTCTTCTAATGAGTTTTTGACTCTTTGTACAAATAAAAAAATTACGACCTCAATTTGAAGGGTGAAATATATATTTTTTCTTCTTTTTGCAAAAAAACCAATAGCTTATCACATTTTTACTACATTCGAAAAGCTACGCTTAAAAAAGAGCATAGTTCACTTTATTTTGTATTTTAACCGTGCTGTTAAATGATGAACACGTGCTGCCATCTAAGTCATAACGGTTAAAGCAGCCTGCGGTAACAAATTGTAAAAACTTTCAAGAATAAAAAAAATGTTTCTTCAATATCTTATCTTATATATTATTCCCTTCTCATTTTAAAACTTATCAGGCCGGCTAATGATGAAAAATAGACTTACGGTCGAAAAATCAAGTTTTCGAAAACGCCCCTTGCTGTTTCAAAACCTTGATGCTGCCTGTAGTTCTTATGCATTTTTTAAAAGCAAAGTTCTAATGCAGTTTTCCATTTTTTACGTCGCTTTCGGCAAAAAAAAAAAAAAAAAAAAAAAAAAAAATAGCCTGTGTGTGTGTTCATATTTTAATAAAGCTTAAAAGCACTGGACTTAGTTGTTCGGTTAAATTGATAAGTTTTTTTCGGTAGAGCATTCGGCTATAAACTATCTGAACTGCGGGCAAGTTTCGGCTGACCGATACAATATCAAATTTATATTAGTATTACGCATTACATGTACTAATAATATACAAACGTAATAAAATAAATGCAGTGGGAATGCTACTTGGTGTTTCAACTCCTTTATGCAGGCTACAGTTATCATTCGGATAAGTTGACTGTTAATCGAAGAGTGTTTTTCCTTTTTTTTAAGTTTTGACTACATCCAGACCACTCAGCATAATGTAAGCATAAAAAAGTATTAGATTTACCTAAAGGAAATCCTTTTTGTGCAGAAAAACATTATCATTGTATGCTGAAATGTAGATGTTTCTAATAGCAGTGTTCGACCTTTTGTACAAATGAAAAAATACTACGCCAAATTAAAACTACGAGTTTCACCCAGTAAACCTTTAATTTTTTATTCGCGCGAATACGATATAAAGCATTAAAATTATTATCAACTTCATTAGCAAGAAATCATTTTCTACTCCTCTGCTTTCTGCTGAAAAAAAAAAAAAACTTTTTGTCTACGTTCGAAAATTACACTTAAAAAACGGACTCAGTTCAACTGGTTTTGGTTTTGAATTTTAAGTGTTCGATTAAAAGAGAAACATGTGCGGGCATTTAAGACGTAATTGTTAAAACAACCTTCTATGTGAAATAGTTCAATATTCAAAGATAAAAACACTTATTTTCATTCTAATTTATTTTTTCTCTAGAATGTTCGTTTCAATCGCTCATGAGATTTTCGTCATTCTTTAATCAAATTCCATGCTTTTCGAATAATTTTAAATCGTATCATGCTGGTTAATGACAAAACATAGAAGCATGATCTTATTATTATTATTTTTATTTTTTTGGCGAAAAGCTTTTTTGCTGTTTTTTACTACGCATTCCTTCAATGAATAGCTTTCGAAAAGGAAGGCGCAATTGCTAGGTTTGTTGGGGTGTCGGGCTGTTACTCAGAATGGCGCCAATTCGAATCCGTGCCAATAAATATCTCTTTAATGTTTCTTTTTTTCCCGTCAGATGCTCACATGGGCAAGACTGTATTTGCCACAACCTGTTTTTTTACATGCACAATTATTGCTTTTTCAAGAGTCACTACTCAGCCACACTTTTAATGATATTTATGTTTGCATTGAAAATATGTACGACCAAAAGGTGAGCGATGATCAAATTATCACAACGTTGTATTTAACGAGGTTTTGTTACTGATGTCTTTAAATTACATGCCTTCTCTTCTGCGCTCACTTTTTTTTTCGGTTCTTCTTCATAATGTTCTTCCTTTGAAATTCTTAAAGAGCGAAATACCTTATGAAACGATTCGAAGCACAGTGCGGAGTTCCGCACGGGTCGACTAGTGATTCCTTATTCTGCATTTTTATGAGAATCCGTGCATATATTCAGAGCCTGGTTTACTGTCTTTGTTTTTGGCAGATTATTTTAATTGAACTGTTTACGTCATTTAACGACTTACTCGTTACTTGGCGGCTTATTTTGCATTTTAATAAGTTTAACTGTTTCGTGGATTTTATTTTATTTTCGTTTAGGAAGAACTTTCAAGCTTGCTCAAAACCAATTAGAAATCCAAAATAACGTACACTATTGCCAAACAAAACGTTTTTATGTAACTGCGATCGAACATGACGGCAATGAACAAAATTAAAAATGACCACTAAGATTTAAAATGGGGCCAGTGACGTAAAACCGAAAATTACCCAATTCTTTGTTTGCTGTACTTTTGTATGCTTATGAAAACTTCTAAAAAGTTATTCATATAAGAAACATTGTTCCTAACTCGCATACATGAATACACGCACTCATTCTTTTGATTTGTTTAAAACTTTTATCCTCATGAACATAACATCCAATGATCGAGTAACTTTCTGAAGTCACCAACAATGAAACTCACAAAATAGCATGATAATTTGATATTTTTGGTAATGGCTTTATTTTGACAAGGCTGAACTAGATCTGGTAACTTATCTGCTTAACTGGTAAGATTGTGTCATTTTAGGGGAATGAAGAAACGAAAAACTGGTCAACTATGAACACTATCTACTGGAGTTTAGGGTTAGTAAACTGGAGTTAGGGTTTAAATTTCAGGTATCAAAATATCACCAAACAGGCAATGTATTCGTTGAAATGTAAAAGAAGAGAAGCAATTTTTACCCGTCATACCTTGACGGGCGACTTTCTAGATATTTTAATAGACGTGACAGGAAGCTGTGCGATGTTCACATCAGTATCTTTTTATTTTACTTCTTATCTCATCAAAAATTTTCCTCCTGTTAGTGCAATGTTAGTAAAAGGCAGGAAGGTGACGCTAACATCGAGACCTTAACATAGTGTCTATGAGAGGAAAAACTCAAAGGAGT
>NC_072738.1:141607703-141633052 GCF_026930045.1 Uloborus diversus
TAGAATGATTATAACCGAGAAACGTGGAAGTTTAGCAATGATTTGTTTACACTCAGCACGATATACTGAACAAAGCTTGGTACGAAAATAAAAAAATAAAAAAAAAACAGCAAAAGAGGAAAGATTTAGGGTACTAAAGACTGCGGCAGAAATTATTCTAAAAGATATTCAATCTGTCGTGTGCGACACTAACAATTATCCCCCGCCATGTCAAATGTTTGAAAATATTAATAGTGACATTCCGGAGTGATTGACTTATTTTTTGGAGCAAATTATCTTAAAAAGAAAACGATCTAAATTGGAACATTTGAAATTAATATGTACTAGTGTCAGCCACTGTATTATGGCTGCTGTTCATCCTAGATCTTTCATCTCGATATTACAATTGGGTCTCTCAGTTTTTTTTCATCGACGATTTGGATCTAAACGTTTGATACAAATTTTCTCGTCTTTTGGTTTAAGTGCTTCGTATAATGATACTATGGCGTATGAGGCGGCTACAGTTTTTAACCATCAGCCACATATTTTACCACCAGAAACCGGGACATTTATTCAATACGCAGCAGACAATGCTGGTATTAACGTACACACTTTAGATGGCCATAACACTCGACACATAATGGGCATAATCCAAATTATTACTCCTAGAAGTTCAGTTTTAGCAGAAGATCCTTTATCGCGAATGAAACAAATTATTTCAGCGAAAGATTTTGCAGAAAAAGCTCATGTGCCAACACAAGAGTACCACAATAATGGTGTAGTAGGATATAGTAAAATAACTGCTCAGAATTTTGCTTATGAAAGTGATACAACTTCCTTCTTACTCCGGAAAATAGATTTGTTATGGTTGTATGGGAAATGGAATAATTTATCGCTATTAGGTTGGAACGGTTATATTGAGGATTTAACAAAGAATAATATAGATTTTTCAATGTCTAGAATTTTGTTCTTACCATTTATTCACCAACCTGCAAATAACTACAATAGTATATACACTACTTTACTTTGTGCTTTGGAGAATACAAAGCATTACTTGTTTTTTTTTGATCAACCTTTGTATGCAAAGACTAAAAAAAATTGTTGCTGCTGCACCTAAAGAATCTGATTAGGGATAATAGGTACTGAGAGGCCTCTTATATCCGTTAAATAAGGGATAATGTTGTACTTGTTTCATCATTTTCACATAATTTGAACCAGAAAGAGTTGAACTTCATATAAAAACGTCTTTTCAACATATTGTATAATTTACAAATTAATATGCGCTTTTTATAATAACAGTTATGTTTTGAAATAATTGCAAAATAAAAAAAAAAAAAACATTTTTTGACCTTTGACCGTGCATAAAATGTTTATATTAAGTGGGATCTATGGGGATTTTTTATATTTCATTTATAATTGTGTATTTTGTGTCTCTGCCAATTTTCAGCTCTATGTGAATTTTTCCGATGTTTTCAGTTTTTTTTGTTTATTTTGACCTTTGACCTTCCATAAAATTTTTAGTTCAAGTGGAATCGATGGGAATTTTTCATATATCATTCACAATGATGCATCTAAAGTCTGTACCAATTTTCAGCACTGTAGGAATGTTTTCAATTTTTTTTTAAAAAACATTTCAATTTTGACCTTTGACCTTGCATAAAATTTTTAGCTCCACTCGGATCGATGAGGACTTTTGACATTTCACTTATAATGATGTTCTTAAGGTCTGTACCAATTTTCAGCTTTATGGGAATTTTTCCGAACTCGAATGTCTATTTTGACCGGGCTATAAAAGAAAAAACAAAACATTTAAGATATTTTTTATTGCTCTGGAAACCACACAGTTGAAGACTCGAGAAGTCTTAATACTGCCGGTGAAGGAGAGGAAAAAACAAAATCGAAAGGAATTGGTGGGGGAAGGACTAACTTTTTGCTTTTAACACCTGCGCCAGTTATCTGAAGAAAGGCTTTTTGCTATTTGTGTGACCGTTATACGTATTTGTGACTTACTGATTAAAATAATATATCTCATCGTTTTCTTGCCGACTTCAAAAATTGTTTATAAGTAACATCGATGTTGCTTACAGAATGTTTTTATTTTTTACTTTTTAGAGTAATTTATAATTTAATGAATCGTTGATTCTCTTCTTTAACGCCGGTTCTATTTATTTCTTTTTTTCAAAATTCTTTCTTTCACTAAAACACCTCATCACTCCCACACCTGTTCTTCGAAACGACAGTTCGGAATTTTTCATGTAGAAAATTAAAAATTTTAACTATCAATGGTTTAATAATTATGAATTTGAACGTTTCGAATTGCCACTTTAACTTGACGTCTTGTCTGCCACATGATGAACAAGATGAAAAACAATGAAGAACATCATTTCTGAGTGACGATTCTTCACTTAACTATTCAGTTAGAACTGAATTTCACATCAATTGTTAATAACATTTATGCTCTATCCAATGCTCGATTTAGAAATTTTAGGACTGTAAGAACAACAAAACTGTGGGGGGTCCCCTTGACTTGCAGAGCCGAAGAACGTGCTCAACTGCACATCTTTTTTTCATTGCGAAAGTCCCCCCCCCCTGAATAATGGTGTACCATCCAAAAAACTGATATCCTCCCCCCCCCAAAAAAAAAACAAATCAGTGGTACAATTTGTACATGAGGTTGTCCCTTTCAGTCAGAAGTGGTACTTTTTATCACTGAAATTGATAGAATAAGCAAAAAAAAAAAAAAAAAAAACATGGACCCAGAAAATACTTTCATTTTCAAAACAGTTACTAGTAGAGGGAAAAGGACAGTTCTGGGCCAGGAGGGGCAATCGGGCAATGCATTGCCCCTCCACCCCCTGCCGACCCCCCCTAACGATCTTCCTCCGACCTCCACTTCCTCCGACCTTGGGGTTGCGCATGAATCTTGAAGAAGGTGACGAGGGTTTTTTTCCCGAGATTTCGCTCTTCCTCGTTTTCGCTCTTCCTCGCTTTTGCTCGGCTACGTTTTCGCCCTTCCTCGTTTTTGCTCTTCCTCGTTTTCGCTCGGCTACATTTTCGCTTTTCCTCGTTTTTGCTCGCGTTTTTACCGTGAAAGGTTACAGGGATATTTTTAGACTTTGTCGTTTTTACCGTGAAAAGTTTTTGGACTTAGAATATTTTTCCGTAACCTTATACGATGGTTTTCGAGTGGCAACCTGTTTAGGGTATGACAAAACGTCACAATTGTTATCATAAGAATGTGTGATACTTTTTGTCATGCCATCCTCATGAAGTTGTACAGAGCTATTTCCAGTGTTTTTTTTTTTACAAACATACTGGACTTTGTCGTTTTTTTTTTACCGTGAAAGATTTTCCCTACGTTTCTGAACTTTGTTACAAAATAAATTTATGTTTTTCAGTTGACGGTCCCACCAACCAGCCCGGTGTATTAAATACACCCCATCAACTTTTTTTCATCTGCCAATGCAATTTGCATACAAATGCAGATCAATTTTGAAGATTTTTCACAAGTTAGATCAATCAGCTTTAATATTCAATATGATTTATACATTTTCATGAGTTATGTTTTAATCGCGTTATTAATCGTTTACACTGTCATTTTATTATTTTCATGCATTTATTATACTTGTAAAAATAAATCCCAACTCTGTTATATTTATCATTCTTTCGGTGATTCTTTTTTTTTTTTCGGACTTTGAATAATTTCGACGAATGGTTGTCAAGACAACCAAAGTTTCGCGAATTTAATTATTTTTTGAATATTTTTCGCGAATTTGATTATTTCAATGCTTTATGAACTTGGATTATTTTTCATGAATTTGATTATTCATTTTAGAGTTCGAATATTTTTTACATTCAGGTCTTAGACTAATTCGACGTCTTTCGTTCTTTTGATTATTTTCGAGCGTTTTCAAACTTTAAATATTTTTCACAAAACTTTTTTTTTTTTCATAGTACCAATCAGCTTTAATATTCAATATGATTTATACATTTTCATGAGTTATGTTTTAATCGCGTTATTAATCGTTTACACTGTCATTTTATTATTTTCATGCATTTATTATACTTGTAAAAATAAATCCCAACTCTGTTATATTTATCATTCTTTCGGTGATTCTTTTTTTTTCGGACTTTGAATAATTTCGACGAATGGTTGTCAAGACAACCAAAGTTTCGCGAATTTAATTATTTTTATTTTACAGAGTGTCGGGAATCGAACACCCAAACTTTGAGTTAGCAAAAACGTATGCTAACCAGTATGCTATATTTCCCATTACACTTTCAGTCTTAATGTGAATCTGTACCATGACAACGAATATTACAATTAAATTAATTTTAAAACCATCAGTTAATTCACTCTTTAGTACTAATCATGGCATATCATTAACTGTATTTCAGCTCATAATTGAAACTATCATCATTATTATTATTTTTCATAATAACAAAGTTTTCACTTAAGTAAAGATTTATTTAAATACAACCCATTCGAGATTTTAGATTTGGTTCAATGCTTTGTGGACTTGAAATATATTTTAAACTTTGATTTTCTTTTTCATGCATTTCAAACTTTATCATTTTTATTTTTTCTAACTTGTTAAATTTTCTTAACTAATTTCTTTTTTCTTTGTCAAATTGACAAATATTTTTTCTAACTTGTAAAAATTTCGAAGAAATAATTTTCTTAACTAATTTTTTTTTTGACTTTCATACAACAAAATATTTTTTCTTACTTGTTAAATTTTCGAAGAAATAATTAACTTAAATATTCTTTCACACATTTTGAACTTTAACGTTTTTTCCTGTCATTTAGCACTTTGATTTTTTTTTTTTTCACTATTTTAGCGTTTTTCAATTATTTTCAGTCTTTAACTATTTTCTTAACTTTTTAGTCTTTAACTAATTTCAAGCATTTCAGACTTAGATTATTTTTTCGTGATTTCGATTTTTTTTAGTATATTTTAGAGTTTGATCATTTTCTCGCTTGTTTTTACTTTATCGTTTTTTTCCGATATTTTTAAACTTAGAAATTTTTCGCAAGTAGTGACAGGAATCGAACCTTCAAATTTTTCAAAACGTTATCATGTCTTCAATTTTTGCAATCATGTCAAACTTGCAATCAATTTACTCGTAGTAGTAATTAACACTTATCATTAACAAATTTTCTCAGATTTTAAAAAATCAACTTAATTAATTTTTTCCAGTAAGCAAATTGCGCACTCAAGTTACATTCCAACACTGCATATACGTTTCAAGAGTTTCATTGAATTTATCACATTCCATTTAATTAACTCTAATAATTACTTTTTCATTAATACTTAACTTAATCATTTTATCATACATTTATTCCAGTTACAAAATTATGCTTAAAAGTTATTTATTTTTCTTAGCACAAGAGATTTTAACATGTTCCTACTAAAATGCTTTTCACTCTAGTTTGAGTTTACTAAAATAGCAACTCATTTACGATTTAGATTCATTTAATCGTCTTTGATTCTTTTTCATTGTTAATATTTTAAATTATCACATACGTTATTATTTTTATACATTTATCCATTTAATTTTCCAAAATCTACAATCAATTTACTTTTCGTATTAATTAACACTTATCACTATCAAATATTTTCATGAATTTTAAAAATTATCTTCTTAAATAATTTTTTACTGTAACCAAATTTCCCACTCAAGTTATATTTTATCACTACATATGCTTTTCATGAGTTTCACTTAATTTATCGCATTTCATTTAATTAACTCTAATAATTATTTTTTATCATCGATATTTAAGTTAATCATATTTTCCTTTCTTTATTTTTTTTTTCATGCAAACACTCTTGATGGAATAAAACAAAATTTTCAACTTTCATGAATTAAATCCCCTCTGAATATTTTATTTTACTTTACCATACTTTACTATTTTACTTACTGCGTTTTACTATTTATCATTCATTACAGCTTTTCCAAAATATTACTTTACAACCAACCAATTTCATTAACAGAATTTTCATTACAATTTATAAATTTCACTTTTATTTAATTATTTTTACCTACGGTAAAATAAAACACATAACACAAAAATGTTAAACATCAATGAAGTACCCAAGAAATGTTAAAATTATAAGTCGAGTATCAAAACTTCATGTCAGCAAATTTTAAAAATAGACTTACCGAAAAATAACTTCTACTGAAATTCATTTCAAAACTTAGAATCAATTTACTCTTAGCATTAATAAACACTTATCATTAAGAAATTTTCATGGATTTTAAAAATCAACTTATTTAATTTTTTTCCAGTAAGCAAATTTCGCACTCAAGTTACATTTTATCACTACATATGCTTTTCAAGAGTTTTATTGAATTTATCACATTTTATTTAATTATTTTTTGATTAGTATTAAACTTAGTCATTTTATCGCTTAGTATTTAACTTAATCATTTTCTTGCTTGTTTTTACTTTATCGTTTTTTTCCCCGTTATTTTTAAACTTAGAAATTTTTCACAATTAGTAACTGGAATCGAACACACAAATTTTTCGAAACATTATCAAGTCTACAATTTTCATCCAACTAAGTTAATTTAAAAACTTGCAATCAATTTACTCTTAGTAGTAATTAACACTTATCATTAACAAATTTTCACGATTTTAAAAAAATCAACTTATTTAATTTTTTTTTCCAGTAAGCAAATTTCGCACTCAAGTTACATTTCATCACTTTATATGCTTTTCAAGAGTTTCATTTAATTTATCACATTTTATTTAATCAACTCTATTAATTATTTTTTGATTAGTATTTAACTTAGTCATTTTATCGCATAGTGGTTTACTTTATTATTATTTTTTTTTCATACAAGCACTCTTGTTAGAATAAAACAAAATTTTCAACCTTCATGAATTAGAATCACTTTGACTATTTCATTTTCCCAATAATATTTTACTTTAACAACTAATTTCTTTAACAAAATCGATATCATTTATTTTAGTCTTTATCCTTTTCGAACGATACATTCAAATGGACAGCTATACGTTAGATTAAGAAACTTAATCTAAAATTTGACAAATTAAGTTAAAGCTAAATACTGACTAAAATTAAGTACAAAAGACTAACCTTTTTGGGGTGAAATCTCTCAAGTACCAGCTATCGCGAAGTTATTTAAAAACAGTGAATGAAATTGTAATAAGTGGATTGTTAATTATAACTCAATCTCACAAATTACAACTACACGCATGTTTTATTTGAAATCGCTGCATACGGCTGTTTGCCCATCGTCGATTTGCAGAAGGCATGCCGTAAAATCGCAAATCAACTCGGCTGTTGAAAAAAACTACCGTAATCCTACAGCACTTCGGATGGTCCACACACAACGGTGCGAATTGAGGAAATGACTTTATCAATATTTCTATCTACCCTTTACCGATAACAGATAACAAACCCCACGTGCGAGTATGATTCACCCCTTAGCAAGTACGTCTTGTAAGTGATGTCACTGTTTCTGACCAATTAAAATTAGTTCACGTTTCTCAAATATCAAGCACATAGATCGACAATAGTCTGATGTCAGGTTTTCCAAACAAAATTTTAGATTTTAATTCGTAGTTTCGAATTAATTTCTTTTTCATTTCAAACTTATAAAAAAAAATTTCCAGCTTGTAAGAATATTTCTTTCAAAAACAGATTTTTGATTCAAAACAGTATTTTTTCAAACTTGTAATATTTTTCTACTTAGAAAATGAAATCAAAAATTTTTGTTTTCTTTAATCATATAAAATGTTTTTAAGAAATAATTTCTCAAACTTGTAATATTTTTCCACTAATTAAAAAAAATCAATTTTTTTTCAATCATATAAAAATAAATTTTTAATCTTACAACAATAAATTTTTCCGCAAAAATATTTTTTTCAAATCAAAATAATAATAATACTTTTGTAACATATTATTTTTTTTTTCTTTTCAATCTTTTTTTTTTTTCGCAAAACTATTTTCTTTTTTTTTTTTTTTTTTTTCAAAAATTTTCAAACTTACAAAATAAAATTTTTTCAACTGAATCTTTAAACGAAATGCTTTAATTAAATTTAAAACTCAATATCACTTTACTCTTAGTATTAATAACCAATAGCACTTAACCATTTACTCTTCGCACTCTAAGTATTAATTAACACACATGCATTAGAAATAGTAATAATAATGTTTAAGATACTTACAAATCATTCACTCAAGCTTTCAAATATCCATCTAGCATGTTATTGTTCATTCGTGTGAGGGAACTTGTAATAAAACTTTACACATCAACCGAAATTATAAGCGAAAATATCACATTTTTAGCACTTAATATAATCCTACAATTAACAAATTGGTTTTAACTTTGAATTTAAGAAAAATAAAAACTATTACACACTTAGTAACATATCTATCGATGTATATTATTTCATGACAAATCACAAATAGGTGAGGATCTTTTATCGATCATGTGACCAACTAAGTTAAGAAAGAGCGTTCTTATCTCATATGAGAATTTATAAGTCTTTAATATTTCTCTTTAATGTAAGTGTATTGATACGTACGAGTTTGTGTATGTGAATATAACTGTGTATTGTTTTCAAACCATTGACATGTTTAAGCTTTACGGTTCTAATTTTGACTTTCCACTTAGCATTAGTCGAAGTCCTTCGCATGTATTAAACTATAGAAATATTACAAAAATTATATTTTCACTCAGTCTTAATTACAAAACCATACAATAAGATGAAGACAACACCGATAGTATAAAGATTACTTACAATAAAGTGCATATAAAAAATATATGTAAGAGTGATTTCAAAGTATAATCCATCAACCATATTCAACAACTCAATCAAAACACAAGTCTCTTTTAAAATAATAAACACAATTTATTCACACACACAGTAAAAGACAATTAAAAAAACTTTCATCTTTAAGTAAAACTCTTCAAAACTTTCAAGCGTATTTTTAACATCGATTGCATCAAATAAATCAGACACATGACATTTTAAACATGGACTATCAACATTCAAAGTAACGAAGTCACGAGTCAAGTTTTCCCAATTAACATTAAAAAGAGCCTGTTCGAAAAAAGTGTCGAACTTTCGACCCCTTGTTAATGATTCACATTCATGCACTCTCTCTCATGTAAAAAATGAATCCATTTTTACAATCCACACATTCTTTTTTAGAAAGGTAGTTTATGTTGCATATGAGCTCATCAAATAGTCACTTACGTAGAGAATCAGCCAGTTTACGAACTTCTTGTGATGTATATGTGCTGATTTTATCACATCGACAATCACAGGGATATTTTTTCTCAATTTCCGAAAGGATGTACTCTTTTAGAGTATAAGTCATAAGTTTGTCTTTGACACTACGTGAGATACAAGGGGACGCGTAGCACAATTTGTCAATCTGACTTTCCAAAAGTAGAATTCTATCAGGCATCAACTGGAACACTTCTCGTTTCAGTTTGAACAATCTTTGCACACTAACACAGATGTTACCATTCGCACTCGACTCTCCTTTTTTTTTATAACAAAAGCGAAATCACGGTCTTCGATTAATTTTTGATTTATATTTTTACGTAGGCTTGAAATAAGTGATCTCCACACATCTGGTTCTAAGGAAATACCATCCTTAGTTGGTCGAAGAATACCATCTTTCCCACACGTATATCTTCTAATATGCACGCATGTACGTTTCCGAAAAGTATTCACCTAAAGTGAAAATACAATCACCCAAGTGTATCATATCATCAGGCTGTGGAGAAGCCTCAGTGTTCATTTTCATGTTCGTTGCATCCCATCTGTTCATCTTCAGGCTTCAAAGTTTCAGAATGATTTTCACCAGCCTTAGTCATTCTTAACTCTCATAGGATTAAGAGTCACAATACTAAAACAACTTCCTGCGAACTTAAAAAATAAATTAAACTAGGTTTTAACACTAGCGGGTGAAGAAAAATCCTAAGTACATAGAATAAAATTTCACGACGTCTTTCAAAGCTCAGAATCACTCTTAAAATGATTCTCCAAACATCCACTATAAACCAATGAATATTCACTTTAACCAATGAGAAGTGTACATAAATCTCTTGCTACTGACGTCATAGAATATCACACGAACTTTTGAGCAGAATTGAGTTGTTTTACACAGTATTCAGATTTTTAGAAAATGCCAACACTTTGACTTCCAAATTCATCCTGACCTACTACGAGTAATTTTAAGATGGTAGCAGGTTTTCACATCACACCGAATGTCGATGACGGTTTCGCATCTCGCGCATGACATGGTCAATCACGTGTAATTGATCGAAACCGTCATCGACATTCGGTGTGATGTGAAAACCTGCTACCATCTTAAAATTACTCGTAGTAGGTCAGGATGAATTTGGAAGTCAAAGTGTTGGCATTTTCTAAAAATCTGAATACTGTGTAAAACAACTCAATTCTGCTCAAAAGTTCGTGTGATATTCTATGACGTCAGTAGCAAGAGATTTATGTACACTTCTCATTGGTTAAAGTGAATATTCATTGGTTTATAGTGGATGTTTGGAGAATCATTTTCAGAGTGATTCTGAGCTTTGAAAGACGTCGTGAAATTTTATTCTATGTACTTAGGATTTTTCTTCACCCGCTAGTGTTAAAACCTAGTTTGATTTATTTTTTAAGTTCGCAGGAAGTTGTTTTAGTATTGTGACTCTTAATCCTATGAGAGTTAAGAATGACTAAGGCTGGTGAAAATCATTCTGAAACTTTGAAGCCTGAAGATGAACAGATGGGATGCAACGAACATGAAAATGAACACTGAGGCTTCTCCACAGCCTGATGATATGATACACTTGGGTGATTGTATTTTCACTTTAGGTGAATACTTTTCGGAAACGTACATGCGTGCATATTAGAAGATATACGTGTGGGAAAGATGGTATTCTTCGACCAACTAAGGATGGTATTTCCTTAGAACCAGATGTGTGGAGATCACTTATTTTAAGCCTACGTAAAAATATAAATCAAAAATTAATCGAAGACCGTGATTTCGCTTTTGTTATAAAAAAAAGGAGAGTCGAGTGCGAATGGTAACATCTGTGTTAGTGTGCAAAGATTGTTCAAACTGAAACGAGAAGTGTTCCAGTTGATGCCTGATAGAATTCTACTTTTGGAAAGTCAGATTGACAAATTGTGCTACGCGTCCCCTTGTATCTCACGTAGTGTCAAAGACAAACTTATGACTTATACTCTAAAAGAGTACATCCTTTCGGAAATTGAGAAAAAATATCCCTGTGATTGTCGATGTGATAAAATCAGCACATATACATCACAAGAAGTTCGTAAACTGGCTGATTCTCTACGTAAGTGACTATTTGATGAGCTCATATGCAACATAAACTACCTTTCTAAAAAAGAATGTGTGGATTGTAAAAATGGATTCATTTTTTACATGAGAGAGAGTGCATGAATGTGAATCATTAACAAGGG
Organism: Uloborus diversus; assembly: GCF_026930045.1. Classification (NCBI taxonomy): domain Eukaryota; kingdom Metazoa; phylum Arthropoda; class Arachnida; order Araneae; family Uloboridae; genus Uloborus; species Uloborus diversus. The sequence continues at coordinate 141,619,159 of NC_072738.1, forward strand.
GTCGAAAGTTCGACACTTTTTTCGAACAGGCTCTTTTTAATGTTAATTGGGAAAACTTGACTCGTGACTTCGTTACTTTGAATGTTGATAGTCCATGTTTAAAATGTCATGTGTCTGATTTATTTGATGCAATCGATGTTAAAAATACGCTTGAAAGTTTTGAAGAGTTTTACTTAAAGATGAAAGTTTTTTTAATTGTCTTTTACTGTGTGTGTGAATAAATTGTGTTTATTATTTTAAAAGAGACTTGTGTTTTGATTGAGTTGTTGAATATGGTTGATGGATTATACTTTGAAATCACTCTTACATATATTTTTTATATGCACTTTATTGTAAGTAATCTTTATACTATCGGTGTTGTCTTCATCTTATTGTATGGTTTTGTAATTAAGACTGAGTGAAAATATAATTTTTGTAATATTTCTATAGTTTAATACATGCGAAGGACTTCGACTAATGCTAAGTGGAAAGTCAAAATTAGAACCGTAAAGCTTAAACATGTCAATGGTTTGAAAACAATACACAGTTATATTCACATACACAAACTCGTACGTATCAATACACTTACATTAAAGAGAAATATTAAAGACTTATAAATTCTCATATGAGATAAGAACGCTCTTTCTTAACTTAGTTGGTCACATGATCGATAAAAGATCCTCACCTATTTGTGATTTGTCATGAAATAATATACATCGATAGATATGTTACTAAGTGTGTAATAGTTTTTATTTTTCTTAAATTCAAAGTTAAAACCAATTTGTTAATTGTAGGATTATATTAAGTGCTAAAAATGTGATATTTTCGCTTATAATTTCGGTTGATGTGTAAAGTTTTATTACAAGTTCCCTCACACGAATGAACAATAACATGCTAGATGGATATTTGAAAGCTTGAGTGGATGATTTGTAAGTATCTTAAACATTATTATTATTATTTCTAATGCATGTGTGTTAATTAATACTTAGAGTGCGAAGAGTAAATGGTTAAGTGCTATTGGTTATTAATACTAAGAGTAAAGTGATATTGAGTTTTAAATTTAATTAAAGCATTTCGTTTAAAGATTCAGTTGAAAAAATTTTATTTTGTAAGTTTGAAAATTTTTGAAAAAAAAAAAAAAAAAAAAAGAAAATAGTTTTGCGAAAAAAAAAAAAAGATTGAAAAGAAAAAAAAAATAATATGTTACAAAAATATTATTATTATTTTGATTTGAAAAAAATATTTTTGCGGAAAAATTTATTGTTGTAAGATTAAAAATTTATTTTTATATGATTGAAAAAAAATTGATTTTTTTTAATTAGTGGAAAAATATTACAAGTTTGAGAAATTATTTCTTAAAAACATTTTATATGATTAAAGAAAACAAAAATTTTTGATTTCATTTTCTAAGTAGAAAAATATTACAAGTTTGAAAAAATACTGTTTTGAATCAAAAATCTGTTTTTGAAAGAAATATTCTTACAAGCTGGAAATTTTTTTTTATAAGTTTGAAATGAAAAAGAAATTAATTCGAAACTACGAATTAAAATCTAAAATTTTGTTTGGAAAACCTGACATCAGACTATTGTCGATCTATGTGCTTGATATTTGAGAAACGTGAACTAATTTTAATTGGTCAGAAACAGTGACATCACTTACAAGACGTACTTGCTAAGGGGTGAATCATACTCGCACGTGGGGTTTGTTATCTGTTATCGGTAAAGGGTAGATAGAAATATTGATAAAGTCATTTCCTCAATTCGCACCGTTGTGTGTGGACCATCCGAAGTGCTGTAGGATTACGGTAGTTTTTTTCAACAGCCGAGTTGATTTGCGATTTTACGGCATGCCTTCTGCAAATCGACGATGGGCAAACAGCCGTATGCAGCGATTTCAAATAAAACATGCGTGTAGTTGTAATTTGTGAGATTGAGTTATAATTAACAATCCACTTATTACAATTTCATTCACTGTTTTTAAATAACTTCGCGATAGCTGGTACTTGAGAGATTTCACCCCAAAAAGGTTAGTCTTTTGTACTTAATTTTAGTCAGTATTTAGCTTTAACTTAATTTGTCAAATTTTAGATTAAGTTTCTTAATCTAACGTATAGCTGTCCATTTGAATGTATCGTTCGAAAAGGATAAAGACTAAAATAAATGATATCGATTTTGTTAAAGAAATTAGTTGTTAAAGTAAAATATTATTGGGAAAATGAAATAGTCAAAGTGATTCTAATTCATGAAGGTTGAAAATTTTGTTTTATTCTAACAAGAGTGCTTGTATGAAAAAAAAATAATAATAAAGTAAACCACTATGCGATAAAATGACTAAGTTAAATACTAATCAAAAAATAATTAATAGAGTTGATTAAATAAAATGTGATAAATTAAATGAAACTCTTGAAAAGCATATAAAGTGATGAAATGTAACTTGAGTGCGAAATTTGCTTACTGGAAAAAAAAATTAAATAAGTTGATTTTTTTAAAATCGTGAAAATTTGTTAATGATAAGTGTTAATTACTACTAAGAGTAAATTGATTGCAAGTTTTTAAATTAACTTAGTTGGATGAAAATTGTAGACTTGATAATGTTTCGAAAAATTTGTGTGTTCGATTCCAGTTACTAATTGTGAAAAATTTCTAAGTTTAAAAATAACGGGGAAAAAAACGATAAAGTAAAAACAAGCAAGAAAATGATTAAGTTAAATACTAAGCGATAAAATGACTAAGTTTAATACTAATCAAAAAATAATTAAATAAAATGTGATAAATTCAATAAAACTCTTGAAAAGCATATGTAGTGATAAAATGTAACTTGAGTGCGAAATTTGCTTACTGGAAAAAAATTAAATAAGTTGATTTTTAAAATCCATGAAAATTTCTTAATGATAAGTGTTTATTAATGCTAAGAGTAAATTGATTCTAAGTTTTGAAATGAATTTCAGTAGAAGTTATTTTTCGGTAAGTCTATTTTTAAAATTTGCTGACATGAAGTTTTGATACTCGACTTATAATTTTAACATTTCTTGGGTACTTCATTGATGTTTAACATTTTTGTGTTATGTGTTTTATTTTACCGTAGGTAAAAATAATTAAATAAAAGTGAAATTTATAAATTGTAATGAAAATTCTGTTAATGAAATTGGTTGGTTGTAAAGTAATATTTTGGAAAAGCTGTAATGAATGATAAATAGTAAAACGCAGTAAGTAAAATAGTAAAGTATGGTAAAGTAAAATAAAATATTCAGAGGGGATTTAATTCATGAAAGTTGAAAATTTTGTTTTATTCCATCAAGAGTGTTTGCATGAAAAAAAAAATAAAGAAAGGAAAATATGATTAACTTAAATATCGATGATAAAAAATAATTATTAGAGTTAATTAAATGAAATGCGATAAATTAAGTGAAACTCATGAAAAGCATATGTAGTGATAAAATATAACTTGAGTGGGAAATTTGGTTACAGTAAAAAATTATTTAAGAAGATAATTTTTAAAATTCATGAAAATATTTGATAGTGATAAGTGTTAATTAATACGAAAAGTAAATTGATTGTAGATTTTGGAAAATTAAATGGATAAATGTATAAAAATAATAACGTATGTGATAATTTAAAATATTAACAATGAAAAAGAATCAAAGACGATTAAATGAATCTAAATCGTAAATGAGTTGCTATTTTAGTAAACTCAAACTAGAGTGAAAAGCATTTTAGTAGGAACATGTTAAAATCTCTTGTGCTAAGAAAAATAAATAACTTTTAAGCATAATTTTGTAACTGGAATAAATGTATGATAAAATGATTAAGTTAAGTATTAATGAAAAAGTAATTATTAGAGTTAATTAAATGGAATGTGATAAATTCAATGAAACTCTTGAAACGTATATGCAGTGTTGGAATGTAACTTGAGTGCGCAATTTGCTTACTGGAAAAAATTAATTAAGTTGATTTTTTAAAATCTGAGAAAATTTGTTAATGATAAGTGTTAATTACTACTACGAGTAAATTGATTGCAAGTTTGACATGATTGCAAAAATTGAAGACATGATAACGTTTTGAAAAATTTGAAGGTTCGATTCCTGTCACTACTTGCGAAAAATTTCTAAGTTTAAAAATATCGGAAAAAAACGATAAAGTAAAAACAAGCGAGAAAATGATCAAACTCTAAAATATACTAAAAAAAATCGAAATCACGAAAAAATAATCTAAGTCTGAAATGCTTGAAATTAGTTAAAGACTAAAAAGTTAAGAAAATAGTTAAAGACTGAAAATAATTGAAAAACGCTAAAATAGTGAAAAAAAAAAAAAATCAAAGTGCTAAATGACAGGAAAAAACGTTAAAGTTCAAAATGTGTGAAAGAATATTTAAGTTAATTATTTCTTCGAAAATTTAACAAGTAAGAAAAAATATTTTGTTGTATGAAAGTCAAAAAAAAAATTAGTTAAGAAAATTATTTCTTCGAAATTTTTACAAGTTAGAAAAAATATTTGTCAATTTGACAAAGAAAAAAGAAATTAGTTAAGAAAATTTAACAAGTTAGAAAAAATAAAAATGATAAAGTTTGAAATGCATGAAAAAGAAAATCAAAGTTTAAAATATATTTCAAGTCCACAAAGCATTGAACCAAATCTAAAATCTCGAATGGGTTGTATTTAAATAAATCTTTACTTAAGTGAAAACTTTGTTATTATGAAAAATAATAATAATGATGATAGTTTCAATTATGAGCTGAAATACAGTTAATGATATGCCATGATTTGTACTAAAGAGTGAATTAACTGATGGTTTTAAAATTAATTTAATTGTAATATTCGTTGTCATGGTACAGATTCACATTAAGACTGAAAGTGTAATGGGAAATATAGCATAGTGGTTAGCATACGTTTTTGCTAACTCAAAGTTTGGGTGTTCGATTCCCGACACTCTGTAAAATAAAAATAATTAAATTCGCGAAACTTTGGTTGTCTTGACAACCATTCGTCGAAATTATTCAAAGTCCGAAAAAAAAAGAATCACCGAAAGAATGATAAATATAACAGAGTTGGGATTTATTTTTACAAGTATAATAAATGCATGAAAATAATAAAATGACAGTGTAAACGATTAATAACGCGATTAAAACATAACTCATGAAAATGTATAAATCATATTGAATATTAAAGCTGATTGATCTAACTTGTGAAAAATCTTCAAAATTGATCTGCATTTGTATGCAAATTGCATTGGCAGATGAAAAGAAGTTGATGGGGTGTATTTAATACACCGGGCTGGTTGGTGGGACCGTCAACTTAAAAACATAAATTCATTTTGTAACAAAGTTCAGAAACGTAGGGAAAATCTTTCACGGTAAAAAAAAACGACAAAGTCCAGTATGTTTGTAAAAAAAAAACACTGGAAATAGCTCTGTACAACTTCATGAGGATGGCATGACAAAAAGTATCACACATTCTTATGACAACAATTGTGACGTTTTGTCATACCCTAAACAGGTTGCCACTCGAAAACCATCGTATAAGGTTACGGAAAAATATTCTAAGTCCAAAAACTTTTCACGGTAAAAACGACAAAGTCTAAAAATATCCCTGTAACCTTTCACGGTAAAAACGCGAGCAAAAACGAGGAAGAGCGAAAATGTAGCCGAGCGAAAACGAGGAAGAGCAAAAACGAGGAAGGGCGAAAACGTAGCCGAGCAAAAGCGAGGAAGAGCGAAAACGAGGAAGAGCGAAATCTCGGGAAAAAACCCTCGTCACCTTCTTCAAGATTCATGCGCAACCCCAAGGTCGGAGGAAGTGGAGGTCGGAGGAAGATCGTTAGGGGGGGTCGGCAGGGGGTGGAGGGGCAATGCATTGCCCGATTGCCCCTCCTGGGCGGTCATTCCAAGCTCGTCAGCTTGCGAGATCGAGATTTTCGCTCACGTGATCGTTTGTGATGTAGAAATGTCTCAAAGTAGTTTTCTATTCCACTCGAACCTAGCCGCAAGCTAGGTTCGAGTAGATTAAAATGCTACTTTGCGACATTTCTACGTCACAACCGATCACGTGAGCGAAAATCTCGATCTCGCAAGCTGACGAGCTTGGAATGACCGCCCTGGCCCAGAACTGTCCTTTTCCCTCTACTGTTACTTTTTAATAATTTTTTTAAAATGTCCAATTTTTCAAATAAGGAGTGGACTAGATGACGTCACAAATGATGCTCTTTGGCGCATCTTTCTATCGCGTTTCCACGTTATGATAATCAAGCAGCGAATTAAAATTGCGCTCTACGCTTGCTATCAACCATATCGTTGCCAATGCACATGAATAAAGATGCGAATTAAATATTTTGCTCTGTGAATGGCAACACTGAATGGCATTTCATCATTTGTGATGTCATCGGCAGAAGACATAAACAATAAAAGCGCACCGATTTAAGTAATTTTTTAAAAATATTAAACTTAAACAAATTGTTTGTAAAATGGTCAGATCCTATGTTTTTAAGCATGCTCTTTCAGAAAAAAATATTTTTAAAATTTTGGAAACGACCCCATTGATTTTTTTAGGTTGACTCCATTCACATTTGCATGGCTGCAGGTTGCAGTAAACCGAGGCAGTAAACCTCCAAAAAATTCACCGCCAGCTCAATCAATACATCCGAGCACTGAATTTCGTGCGTATTAGGACTCATCAGCCCCGAATAGGAAGTGACTGAGCTGCCTGTTTGGCATCCTTGGCTTCCGTAAGAGGTTTTCCACCACCAGCTGAGGCACTTCCTATTCTCGGCTGATGAGTGCTAATAAGCACGAAACTGCAGTCCTCGGATGGAATGACTGAGCTGGCGGTGTATTTCATGTATTTCTGCCTTAGCCCTTGCTATAGGGCTGTAACTTACTGAAAACACTCCAGATGGTTTTCTCATTCCATGCGAGAGAGTTAGTTTTCCGCTGAACTCATAAGCCTTGTTAAAACAGAGCCAGCAATAACAACTTCATTTTTAAACTTACACTAGAATGAAAAATATTTGCAAAAAAAAAAAATAAAAGAAAAGAGAAGAAAAGAAAAGAATATTTATTGTGAAAAAAGAAAAAAAAAAAAAAATTCGGGGGCCTCACAAGTTATGGGGTCCCAAAGCTCGTGCTTCTTGGGCTTACGCATAAATCAGGCCCTGATGCTACCTATTTAAATCCACATGCCACAAATATTGATAGAATGCGAGAAATAATAATGCTTTATTTCACAATAGATTCTTTTAAAGACTTTAAATTATTTTCAGGGAAAACGATAATAATTGCTATTAATGAACGAAATGAATAAAACTTGAACGCGGTTGTATCCATCAGTCAAAAGTACTACGTTTAGTCACTGAAGTTGGAAGAATGAGCAAAAAAAAAAACAAAAAACATGGAGCCAAGAATCGTTTTTTTTTTCGAAACGTTAAATTTTTAATTAATTTTTTAAAACGCTCGATTTTTCAAACAAGGCGTGGTCTTAATGACATCACAAGTGATGAACTTTGGCGCGTAATTCACTGGCGCCAAATGCTTATGTTTGCTTATGTTTATGCTTGCAATCTAACGTGTTTCCACTTTATGATAATTCAGAAGCGAATTAAACATTGCGGTCTACGCATGCTATCAACCATATCTTTGCCAGTACATGTGAGTAAAGATGCAAATTAAATATTGTGCTCTGCGCTAATGGCATTTAATCACTTGTGATGTCACGTTCAGAAGCGTAAAAAATAAAATTGAATTTGCGCAGCGATTGAAATAATTACTTCAAAATATTAAATTTTGTCAAATCATTTGAAAAATGGTCAGATTCTCTGTTTTTAAGCATGTTCTTTCCGAAAAAAATAGATTTAAAATTTCGGTAACGACCCTTTTCAAAGTCAATAAATTTTAACTCAAAGTAATTAGTGTCCCTAATTGCTTGAAAAATGAAAAACTGAATGAGTAGATCGTTCTATTGTAGTTAATTTCTTCCGGTTCAGTCGTAGAATTAAAAGAACGGCTGTAAGTAGGGGGAAAATACCCATAAAAATGTGGGCAAGAGTTGGTAAATGAGAAAAAAAAGGGAGAAGAAATCCCCCCATTAGGCACATGAATTTCCGTGAAGTATATGTTAATAAAAAGCATTTAGCCTATGAAACTAGAGAAAGCACCATCCTCACTTTCTTATTTCATTTTGACATTTTCTGTTTTTAAATTAAATTTATTAATTATTATTAAATAAATTTCTATAACTTTACTTTTTTTATTTAAAATGCTATTTTAGATAAGGCTGTTTTCAGGCCACCTTCAAAGTGCTTGATTTTCTGCATTGCCAAGAGTGCCCATATGGGGGGAGGCAAGGGGGGGGGGCTCAAGCCCCCCCCCTAGAAATTAGAACTTCCTTGTTTTAGTACTTTTCTCTTTGCAAAAATGTGAAAACATTTCTTCTCCAGCCATTCATGAATAAATTTATTAAAGATGTCAAATTTTACTAACTCTAATCTATTGAAATTGGTATCCATGGGGAAAATACCCTGCTAAACCATCGGAAAAATATCTGAGCCCCCTCCCTTAAAATTTTGCACATGGGGACCAATGTGCATTGCTTTTTTTTACTGTGACGTATTTCTTTTAAAGGTTTTATTGAGATACTGTTGATTATATATATATAACCTAGATGACACCATGTCTGACTGCTTGCTGCGAAGTCCAGAGAAGACAAGACCGGAAAAAGTAGGTTACATTCATCTCTTTTATATGCACGCCAAATAGAAAACTGTTTTCTTTTAAACTCACTATCTTTACGTCGTTCTGAACCGTTAATACGAGGTGAATCTCTTCAGAACAGTAAACAAAAATAAACTGTATAGAATTTAGTTTGAGGTAACATTTTCGCTTTCCTGCTTTGGTTTTTAAATATTTTGAATACAACTCATAAACATAATGGAATTAATAAACAGAAAGTTACTGCACTTGAGCCAGGTCTTAGGCGCAACTGCATGCCAAATACCGACGGTCTGGTTATGACATCCAGAGACTGCTGTTTCGTCCTTGTTGTGGACTCATCAGTCTGAAATAGTCAATACCCGAGCTGGGCGCAGATATTCTCTCACTGAAGCTGAGATTTCCTACAGGCTATTCAGCTACCAGTAATTCTTTAGATTAGATTATCTGTTGCATTTCTTTAGATATCATTTTCGTTAAGATGGCGGAAAGAGAGCTAATAGCAAATCTAGCGATTTCGTACAAAAATTCTTCTAAAAGCCGGTCAGCGGTGCATGTTTTGTCAAAAAGTAGGTTTTCAAACAAAACCAAACATACATGAACTACACCGTCAGCTCAATCAATTCCAGCCGAGAACTGCAGTCCTCGGCTGGAATTGACTGAGCTTGCGGTGTAGTTCATGTATTTCTGCCTTAGCCCTTGCTATGGGGCGGTAACTTACTGGAAAACCAAACATTTTTTTTTCTGAATTTTATGTCATTTAAGACATTTTATTGCTTTTCAGCCAATTGAATTGTTCCTTGTACTGAATATTTCATTTATATTATGCACTGAATGGTACGGCGCATTGTCCATGTAAAGCACAAACGTGTAGCTGCAAGTTTGGGAACAGCATTTTCTTTTCGCAGCTTTCGTTTTTTTCTGCATTATCGCTATGTATCTGGTCTTGGTAGATCTCAGTGTTTAAAGAAGGTTTTCCAATACTCTCAACGCTTTAGGAAATTCATCTGTTGAACCATCTTTCTGGATATAGCCTAGAAACCGGTTTTACGAATGTTAATTAATACTAGCTGCGTGCCCGGCGTTGCACGGGTTAATTAAAAAATGAAAGAGATGTCCAATTGATGTTTTTGTATTACTCTGACGTCAGTTTCTAAAGCGCTAAGGAGTAAATAAATACGCGTAATGCCAGGTTTTCAAAACACCAGTAGAGCATATTTTTGGAAAAAATCTCTTTAACGTTAATCATAGTTATCAATGATACAAGTTGTGAGTATTTTCAATTAGCACAAAAGATGAAAATACATGCATTATCAACTATAATCTGTGCTCACGTTAAAATGAATTACATCTGATAGACTATATCTGAAATATTTATGTACAATTACAATCGGCTTTTTACATAGAACGACACATACTTTTTGGTTGATTACGTGAAACTAAAGCACCAAGACTAAATAATTACTAATAAGCATTAATTTAATACCAAGACATCAGATTCCAATTTAGCTTTAGTTAAAATCCTTAAAAACAATCTTTTTTGTTCAACTCTGTTTCACATAGAAATCCAAACAATCTTAATTTAACATGTTCTTTTAACGATATAAACTGTATTTTAAAAAATATTTTTGAAACGAAAATAGAACCGACTTCAAAATTGCTCTAAAAAGTGAAAAATAATTTTATTCTTTAAACACCATCGATAATACTTTTAAACATAATTTTTGAAGTTGGCACAAAAACAAAAAGTAAAATCCAGAGTAACGATGCTTCATTCATATTTTTTTCAGAAAATCATCCAAAGTTAGGAACGAAACATTTATATCGTTACTCAAATATGCTGTTATCAATGCATAATGTATGTGGTAGTGAAGAAGTTAGGCCTGGTTAAACTTATAGTTGAAGTTGAGTTATGGCTGTGAATGATCTTATCTATCGTTTTTGTGCCAACTTCAAAAATTATGTTTAAAAGTATTATCGATGGTGTTTAAAGAATAAAATTATTTTTCACTTTTTAGAGCAATTTTGAAGTCAGTTCTATTTTCTTTTCAAAATTTTTTTATTTCATTCTTTTTAGTGTAAATGTAGATATTTCAGTAAAAGTAAGAAGTTACCTAGTAAGAAGTTCGGCTCTATATCACTGTATTGCTTTAGAAAAGCCTTTATTTAAAATTATCATTACAATTACTATTAATGTTACTGTTATATGGCACCAAACTTTTATAACAATGAGTTTCATATTGTCGTGCAGATGAAGATAGCGAAGACAATGTGAAAGCCAAATGAAGCGAATACTCGTTAGTCTCAACTCGAGATCTTTATTCCAGAACCACGAATGAACGTTACATCTCCTTATTTGCAACTTGAGAAAGTGCTGGAACTTTCCAGACTCGGAAAGATACAGAAATTAATAGAACATTCGAGAAAATACGGGAAACAGTAGAAATGAAATTTTAGTAAAATTCACTTTGTCCTAGTCGGGATTTGAACTCGGGTCACTCGTGTGGGAGGCGAGAATTCTGCAACTGAGCCACCGTTATCCACGGATAATAAATGCGAACTTCGCTACAATATCATTGTAATCATTTAATAGGGAAATTGCATAAAATTTACTGTTTTTTGCCCACAACTTTTTTTCTAAAGAACAAATATGATCAAACAAAGTAATGGGACCTAAGTTGAGCCATCCTCTATCCATTAAAAAAAGAATAATCAAAATCGGTTCACTAGGTGAGACGCTATGAGTGGACACACACACAAAAAAAAAAACATACATACGGTATGAACTGATAACCGCCTCCTTTTTGAAGTCGGTTAAAAATAGAAACAGGAAAGAAAAAGAGACTTGTTACAATTCGAAAACTCATCCATGTGACGGGAAAAAGTCCAACAAAATAAACATAATTAGTCGGAGATCCTAAAATATGAGGCCGGTGAATGATAAACTTACACTACAATCAATAAACATACAGTGGCTCCCAAAAGTGTTCGTACACCTACGACTTTCAATGAAATAGGCCCTTATCCATTGGTTAGAATTAATATTTCGGAACAGGTATTTTATTATAAGATCTATGATCTATTTTTAACAAAACTACATGAAAATTTTTAATAAAACATTAAAGCTTTATTTTTTAAAAATCAAAAACCAAAAAGTGCCGGAAATTTTATCTCACAAAAGTCTTCGTACACTTTGAAAAAATGTTGAAAAATTAGTAAATAATTTAACTTTTTACTAAGTTATTATTTAGTAGAATATCATGCAGTAACAACAACAGCTTTTAAACGTCTGGGAATAGATTTCATTGTTTTTTTTTTCTTTTTTGTGCAATTCCTGAGTAAGTGTTCAGCCGCACTACGAGTCTTACTGTTTCTAGTTCGCTTTTTCGTTTCAGTGGTGTATTTTCGTAATCTAGCCACCAGATATCTCTAAATATGTTCCATTAAGTTTAAATCTGGCGATTGAGGAGATATTTCTAAGCTAAAGGACAAATTTTGAGGCACCAAACGCGAACGTGTACTTCTTATCGTTATTTTGATAAAAAAACAAAGTTGTTTCCGATTACCAAATTTTGGGCAAATAGTTTAACATTGTTTTTAAAATATTTAAATAAACAGCATAATTCATTATTTCATCAAAAAATTCCAAATTTCCAAGTCCTGATGCTGAGATGCACCCTCACACAAGAACACTTTCAACGTCCTGATTAACTGATCCTACTAGGTTCTGAAGATTAAATTCCTCACTTTTTTTCTTCCATTTACGATCATACAACAATTTAACCCAAAATGTCGAATTTATTTTCGTCTATAAGTAAGACGTGGTTTCAAAACGTTTTGAGCTTATTTATCATTGATTTTACGACGGAAAGCGTAAGCTTACTGTTTTTCGCACAAACAAGAAAATTTCTGCGGGACGAGGTCCCATTTAATCCAGCTAATCAGAGAACTTGGCGAACAATTTTAGGTAAAAATTGTACGTAAAATCTTTTATTTAATTCTGCAGAAACTTTTTCAGTTCTGAAATGTGTATTTTTCATATTTTTTTTAACTGTAAACCTCTGATCACGCTTTGTTAACTTTGACAGTTGACCTTTTCTTACCTTGTTTTCGATCCTATTCTTGTCTTTAAAGCATTTTATCAAGCACTTCACCACAGAATGCTATAAATTAACCAATTTAGAGACATTTCAAACCAATTTACGGCTACTGTGAGGGAAAAAAAATCAAATTTCGAATCGTGTTTGTTGTTTTCTACGCATACCTGCCATTTAAAAATAATAAGCAGAATATTAGAGACTAAATACACAAAAAAATTAAAGGCAAATGACTTTATAGTATCATTACAATGCAAAAATAATAAAAAAACCACATATGATAATTTTAATTATGAATTTATTCGAAAATATTTCAGTGTACGATGACTTTTGTGGCGTATTTTTTCTCTGTCTCTTCGTTTTTTGACAAATTTCAAAAATAAAATCTGGCAATATTTTGAAAAAAACTACTGGGTTTTATTCAGAATGGCATAGGAATGATGTGAAAAAAAATTGAACTTCATATTCGAATTCAGTTTTGCGTTATTTTGGTTTTACTACAAAATTTCAAGATGTACGAACACTTTTGGGAGCCACTGTAGCTAAAGAAACAACTTTCATATGCTGAAAAGAGTTAAGAACGTTGAATGTAAAAAATAAAAAAAGGACAGACGATAAAATAAAGGCTATGTCCGAATACGGCAACCAATTTTAAACTAATTTAAAATGAAATTCTAGATGGAAACGTTGTTTTAAGATTTGGACAGCAGCCAAAAAAATCTCTTTTAAAACAATTATTATAATTTTACTTGCTCACGCATATGCAAAATAGCAACAGGAAAGAAATAAAAATTCCTGAATAACGTTATGTTAATTAACGTTTTAATTAATATCTCCGCTAATTAAAGTTGCACAATTACGAGATTGGTCCTATTGTTTTTTCTTTTGAAAATTTCGAATTGATCGGTATCTCGTTTGACTCTCGATTCGCAGCGGTTCTCGAGAAGATCGATCTTCAGACAGACAGACAGACAGACGGACGCGAACAGATTTTAATATATAGTAGATTAGTACAAATACGAAAAATAAAAATTGCTTTCCTTAGATTAGTCGCATATTGAACTGAAACTGTAGCAGCGTAGCAACCCTAGTTGTCTAGTTGACAAGAGAGAATTTTTTCATT